>NW_027098987.1:0-110641 GCF_037042795.1 Molothrus aeneus
GAGTGTGTATGTTTGCTCAACACTTGTTGTGGCAGATTCATGCCTCAGCTCCATCATTTGTTTTAGAAACTTCACAGAGAGTGGATATGAAGTTTAATATCAACAAGAGATCAATTCCCAAATCATCCATTTTACCCTACCTTATAAATCATATGCTTTGTTGCATATTTTATCAAATATACTTTCAAGCCACACGGAGAAATGAGAATGTGGAGAATCCCTCCAATGTCTTGCAACTTTTATGCAAACAGAGTTTCAAGAAAGGATCATTTCTTTTAAAGTACATCTGGGACAGGCATGATGGTGGTGTCAAGCTGCTGGAGTTTTTGTTGCTGGGAGAAGTCGTACAAAAGGATTGGTTTTTACATTGACTAGTTACTGAATCAAGTGCATGAATACATTGGAAATTCAACTGGGGGTTCCTTTTTCTAGCAGATTACTTCTAGAACGAGCTTGCAGACTGAAGCTGACTCTTTTGCTCTCTTTTTGTTTCTTACCTATTTTCTTGGCTTCTTTACCACTATCTACACAATTTTGGAACTTTTTTCCCAACTAAAATTGTTTCATAGTCTGATAATTAGGATACATTTTTTACAAGGAATTTTTAAAAATCTTTGTTTGAGTTAAGAAGGTTAAGGACTAAGGTCTTTTTCTTACCTTATCAATATTGGGATGAAATTGATAAATAAAGACTAACTCTTTCTTTTTATTTTCAACCCAAGTAGATAGTTCCCATACATTAATACATTTTGTGGACCAATATTTGCCATTCTGATGTAAGTTGTCCCTTCTTAACAATATACATTCTGTGACTATGTTGACAACACTATTGGTGAAGATCCTAACTGGTCTTAAACACACATAGGGAGAAATTTGCTCAGCCAGTGTCAGTCTTAAGCATGCCTATCAGAAGATCTTTCTATAGCTGGGGAATTTTCCCATGAAAGGGATTAAGTTATGGAAGAGACACTTATCCCAGAGTTTTGCATTCTTCTTGAGCACTACTTAAGGAACTTAGATCCCATGTCCATTTGGATCTCTCTCTGCACAGATCTTTGTCATGCCAGTGCTTGAAATGCATCTCTAAGAGAATTCACTAGCACAGAATGAACGAGAGTGGAAGGCGTCAGTGGGGCTCACCAGGTCCAACCCCCCTGCTTAAACCAGGCTACCTAGAGCCTCTTGCCCAGGATTATATCTGGGTGTACTTTTCATGTCTTCAAAGATCCAGGCTCCACAATCTTTCTGGGCAGTCTGTGCCGTGGTTCAGTCGCCCTCACAGTAAAAAATCATTTGCTGATGTGCAGAGGCAATCTCCTGTATTTCAGTGTGTGCCTACTGCCTCTTGTCTTTTCACTGAGCATCCTTGAAAAGACACTGGTTCCCTCCTCTTTGCACTATTCCTTCTGGGATGTATGTGTGCTGCCACCTAGAGAAATGTCAAAAACCTTCCTGAAGCCCAGGCAGACAATATTCCCTTCATCTACCGGGCAAGTTGATTCATCAGAGGAGTTTAAAAAGTTGTTCAGCATGAAGTTCCCCTGGTAAATCCATGCTGACTATGTTATTTTGTCCTCCTTCATGTGCCTGGCAATGCTTTCCAGCAATAGCTGCTCCATCAACTTCCTGGGGATAAAAATGACGCTGGCTGGCTGGCTTGTACTTTTCCAAGTCCTCCTAGTCGCCTTTTTCCAAGATGGGTGACATTTGCTTTCATCCAGTCTTTGGGCACTTTCCTCAGTCACTATGATCCATCAAACATCATTAGGAGTGGCCTCAGAATAACATCTGCTAACACCCTTGAGACCTGTGGCTGCATCTCAACAGGGCCTGTGGACTTCATGGAATATGTACCAATTCAGTGACTATGCCCATAAAAGTTTGCAAGGGATAAGAGAACGTATTAACAGGTACCTGAAGAGTGAGTGAAAAACTATGGAAGCAATCCAAAAGGACAAAGACTTGAGTTCCCTTTTCAGACAAAGCATCCTATCGTGGAGCTGAGCAGCTTTAGATCTAGGGAAGCTTCCCCTCTGAAAGGATGCAGAAGACATTCTTTTACCCGTATCCACTAATAAAATGTATTGACCATTCACTTGCAATACAAAAAAACTAAATTATTTCCAAAATTGTTGCCGCCTAACTAGACAATCATGTACTGGCTGGGTATTCCCCTAACAGATGACAGCACCTGCTTGATGCCTCTTATGCCTACAGACTATTTGAATTAGGTCATCTGAGTGGGGATTACTGGTCTGGGAACTTTCTTTCTGATGAATTTGGAAGATTTACTGAAGCAAGGACCTGAAGATGAAAACTTCATTTCCCACCAGTGCACTTTAACATCCACGGCTGTAATGCCATTGTTTCTCACCAACTGAGTCAAGAATTTATGACTACAAAGTGAATCAGCTCCAAAAGGAAAGATAAAGGCTAGAAAACATTCTCTCTTGGTAAAGCAAATGAAGTGACTAAATTCTAATCACTCGCTGGCCTAAAGCTTCAAGGAGGGGGAGGTGGACCAGGTTTCCTTCCACTGCCGTTCTCTTTGTCACCTCAGTGTTTTATAGGGGTATGCAGACATTCAAAAAGAGAGCTTTGCTGAATTCATAAAATTCAGTCTTAAAAAATAACTTGATAGCAGCTGAAATGAAAAGAACAAATAAAATGCAATTAATTCCACGGAAGCTTGAAATGATTATTTCTTCATTTTGCATTTGAGGATGTATATTGTGTGAGTTTGTCTTGTATTGTTCTACAGGTTTTCTAACTGGCACACCTTTCTTTATGAATGGACTGTCCTTTCCTAAATGCTCTCATATGGAGGAACATGCTTCTGATAAGAAGAGCACTAGGGTGTCTTTACTTGACCTTTTATTTTTACTGATGTTTGGTCCTTGGAAATGAATGGGGTTTTTCAATTGAAATGTCTTACTATTGTTCCCACAGGATAAGCCACAGGCTCTTCTGCTCAGAGCTGTCACTAGTCAGCTATTCTCCTATCTGCCTTTAAGTAGTTGAATGTTCTGGTCTAAAAGTAGCACCTTCTATGTAGCCATGCTCTTAGCTGCCAGTGTCATCTTGAATCCAAACACCCTCCCGCAAGGGACCGCTGGTTCTGTAGTCAACTAAGGGGAAAAAAACGGTCCATCCATGCTTCCTGATTTAAAATATAAAGGTATATAAAGGTATGGTGTCCCTAAACGATTCTCTGCAGTTGAACACTACTTATCTTTGCCGTGTTTCTTCAACTCACTTGCAAGTCATTCATGCGTTACCTTCTTGTGAGAATTGCTTGGTTTGAAGATGATTTAAAAGGGTATGAGAATACTTTTGTGCCTCTGCTATAAGGATGCTTTTCAAATCCACACAAACCTCCTGCAAATGCAAAAGCATTCATCCTGTATTGTCCTAGGCTACAATATAAAAATGTATTCTGCTCCCAACCTCAAGAGCTGCTGAAACCGGGAGGGGCATCGTTTTTTCCTTATCTCCTTATCTCTTAACGGGGCCATCCATGTCTTGCCACATGACTCAGAGATGACTCCCTCCAGGAGCCATTTCTGTTTAAAGGGTAATCAAGGAACCACTGCATGACTCAGAACAATTTGAGCCCATTGCAAGATGCTCTGCCCAGGGGGCAGGAGCTAAGCATCCCCAGCTGGATAGAATCTGAGTTTTGGGACACCACAAGCAGTCTTTCCACTGGCTTCCTAGAAGAACGGCCACCCTCACCCACTGGTCTTCAGAGGACAAGAGCTACCAGATGGTTTCTACAGGATCACCACTTCAACAAGACCATTTCATCCGGACTGCTGCCACCACCCTAACTAGCAGGGTGACAGGTCGTATTCTGTCCGTGGTTTTTCTTTTGTATTATTGCATGTATTTGGTTTTTCCCCTTTTCCTAATAAATTGTATTTCTGACTTGGAGTCTTGCTGCCATGCTGGATTTCTTCAGACCGACTAGCTCCTGACACCAACAGCCAGAGTGGGCTGCCCCCAGAAAGCTGTCGAATCCAGGGTGCAGCTGTAGGGCACAGCTGCTCTATGGCACAGGTGGACTGCATTGGGGATAGGACTGCACCGAGGGCAGGGACAAGGAACAGGGAGAGGTCTTCTGTATGTTTTCCAAAGGAGTTTCTTCCCTGGAGGGCCAGGGACAGAAAGACACTGACTCAAATGCATACATCAACTTAGAAATGGGGAGAGGTCCCAGAGGAGGATACAATCTTTAACACACTGGGAGCAACTGGGGGTGGACCACAAGGCGGGGAATACAATGTTTAAACCAATAGGGGACTACAGGGGAGGAGAATAACTTAAACAAACCAATGGGGTTTTGAAGACTATAAAATTGATAGGGAAGTTTCTAGAGAAAGGGGCAGGCTTGGGGAGGGATTGACATTCAGTGGGAGGAGGAAAAGGGAACAAAAGGGCAGGTCTTTGGGGAGATGGACAACTAGGGCAAAAACTAACACCACGGGGGGAAAGGAACAATCCATTAATAATAAAATATGCTACAACAGCACAAAACCGGAAGTATTCTAAAACTGACTACTCAAACTGCATTGCAATCAAAAACACACACTGCAACAGCGACAGCATCTCTTGCTGCTTTTGCTTTCAAACCAGAAGAGGTGCCAACCAAAAAATTAGCAAACTTAAAAGTTAACTGGCTGCAGTTTTGATTTCCTTCTTAAATATATTACTGCTTGTCTAATTGGCTTAGCAGCATGTCTGTTCTTAGTGCCAAGCAGGGATTCACTTTGCCAGGCATGGAGGAAGCTTCTAGGAGCTTTTCACAAAAGATTCACTTCTGTGGCTGGCTTCTTCCCTCCCCACCAAAAACCAAGCCATGCAAAACCAACACCTTAACTAATCCCTAGTACTTAGTACGCATCCAATAATTCCTTTTAAACTATACTTTACATTTTTTACCAAATGCCCTGAAAAGAAATGGATCCATAATATTGATCAAAATAGTTCCAGTTCAATAGAAATATTGGGTCATGCAACTCTGGTTTACATCACTATTTTTTGTACAATCAACAGGAGCTTTTTTCGCCTCTAAAGAAATGTTTCCTGATGGTTTGGATCAGAAGATCCAGTATTGCTATGGTGAGATTTTTGTTTTGAAGGCCATAAGCTGTGCTCAGTGTTTTGGGTATATTCTTTGTTGTGCCTTGCATATATTTTGGATAGAAAGCCAGTAGAGATGATGTCCTTGCTGCAGTAGCCATGCTAAATAAGGCAGAGCGTCTGGCTGATGTACTGGAGCTGTAGACTATCCACCAGTCTCCCAGGGCGGTGAGGATCTCTAAAGGAATATAATCTTGGCTATGCTCTGGAAGTTTTACAGAGAGAAAGAGCCTCATAGCTCTAATGATTTGTCTCCTGGAGTTCTGAAGAATATGTTGTAAAGAAGAAGGCTGCTGTCTTTCGCAACAATCTTCCACGCATTCAAGAGGATCATTTAACTTCTTGTCTGAGAATGAAAGAAATATTAGTAGTAATTAGTTCTTTTTTCTCTGTCGGTGCATCACTGATTGAGTTTGGGTAGGTTACATTTTATTTCTTTTTTTTCTTTAAATATTACATCGTAAGGTGTTCCAAATTCCCAAATTCTGCTTCACTTTATTTTGTAGGCCAGACTGGTTCATCTTGTCTCGGCTGTATTATTGCAGACCATATCTGAATGAATTTTTTTTTTTTTTCATTTTGAACATTATTAGATTTAAACTGTATGAACAGAACACTTGATTTATCATTATTTTAGCAGTTTGGAAGGAAATAGAGAATTTTTAAGAAAATGACGCAACTCCACTTGTGGTTTTCAATGGAAGAGAAGAATAACAATGTCCTACATTCACAGCATTGTTTGCAGTAATATTGCAGCTAGTTTCCAGCAACTTAGGTCAGGTTCTGGAAGCAGGGACCCATGATAGTATAGAAGTCTAAGCAGTTTCATTTTGGCGGCTTTTCTTGAAAAATAGCTAATATGTCTCAACGTTGTGCTGAATCTTGTTGTACAGACTCTTCTTTTGAGGTCTGAACTCCTTGCTGGACTACTGTATCTCAGAATCAGCTACAGTAAACCTGTGATTCCTTATAGCTTTAAGAATTTGGTTCTAATCTATAAAAGCAAGAAAAGGTTGCCATATTAATACAAGAGAAAGAAAATGTTAGGAAAGCAGTTAATGGCATGGGGATTTTTCCTACAAATTGGAGCAGAGATTTAGTTGTTTGATGGGGTTTTTTGCTTCTCAATGGAATTTTAGAAGTGGTTGGGAAAGAAAGTGTGGATTTTTCCAGGTTTGCCTTTAAAGAAGAATAACAGGGGAAACTGTTAAGAATAACAGGGGAAACTGAAAAGAATTAATCCAGAACTCTATGCCTTTCATACAGAGTTTCAGAAGTGAAAAGCAGGAAGAGACAGTCCAGACAAGATGATTGAATAGAATGAATTCAAAATAGCTTTCATTTCCCTCTGAATTCCAGCTCTAAACCTTATTAATATTAAGGTATTAATAGGAAATACATCTGTCCTAGGGTGACGTTATGATGCTTGTATCCCCATTCATGTGTTCTGTGAATGTTGGATATTATGTTCTGTACCTTTAAGACTGGCTCTGAAGAGGGAATGTTTTGTTTTGGTTTTCTTATCAACCTGGCGGGACACAGAGACTGCAGCTTTTGCTTTTTCTGCTTTTGCTTTTGGCTTTGCTCTCTCTCACTCTTGCTTGCTTCGCTTCTGCTTGCTTTTGCTCATTAGCTAGTTTAGCTAAACTGTCCAAATTTTTCCTGGACCGTTTCTCCTTCAGGTCTTCCTGACCATTTTGAACCTGCTCCGGACTGGGACCTGGGAAACACCGAGAGTTTGCACCTTGTGGCCTGCAGCAGCTGGCCCAGCGCCGGAGGGACTGAGAACAAAGTGACCACCCCCCCAAGAGAGACTTTCTGAATTTGTCATCTTTTTCAGAGTGCTGTCATCCAGAATTGTTCCTTTTGCGTGCTGGGGGGTGCTGTGCCTATTAAATGAACAGGTTCGTTCCACTTCTCTCTGAGGAATCCTTCCCGAACCAGTTGGGGGGAGGGGCCCTAATTTGGAAATTCTCCTCCAAATTTGCCCTAAACCAGGACAACATCGCAATCTCTAAGATTTAAAAATGGACGATGAAGTTTTCTATCCAGTAAAGTGTAAGGCTTCACATTTTAATCTGATTTGCATTTTGGTGAAAGCCGGGCATCCTTTGCAATTTACCAGATAACAAGGGATTTAGAACAGTAAGTATGCAAGTAATCTTTTGGACCCTTCATCTCCCTTCTTATGACAATGAATACATTTATTAAGCTTGTTGTCCTGGTATGTTTTTATTCCATCAGGGGATTTGATCATACAAATGTCTAGTCATTCTTTCCTTGTTTTCAACCACTCTAAGAGCATTAATCAGAGCTATTCAGTAGTTCTTGATCTGCAACAGTGACAAGCACTAGACTGGTAAGAGTCAGTGGGCATCAGCAGATCCCCTATGACAGCACATGGCGGGCTGTTCTGGCAGGACTGAAGTTTGAGGGGCTCGAATTCTGTGAAATAGAACATTCGAGGGATGGGAAACATGGAAACAGATTCTGAGCTTTCAACCCAACACATGAAGAAGTAATAAGGCAGGTAATTTTCTGTGGAAATTTCTTTAGCCCCAGTGTTGTGGATGATGATCACTCTTCCTACCTCCTTTGGCCAGCTACCAGTTTTCCCCTCCATTACTCTGCTTATGGACAGAAAACCAGAAGAAGGGATTTTTGACCAAAACACCTATCAGGACCTTAGAGTGTTTTTTGCTCCAAAATGTTTCAAGGCAGATAGGGAAACAACTCCATTTTCGAGAGTGTGTTGAGAAGACAAGGTTGAAAGTTAAAAACCATGGGTTCTTTTTCTATATATGTTACTGATTGTGCTTATTATCTTAGTCATGTTATATATATATATATATATTTGGTAGGGTTTGTTCTTTTTTTATTTTTCTTGGGTTTTTTTTTCCTTTTTTTTTTTTTTTTTGATTCATCCTTGAGATAAAAGGCCAAAAGTACAGAAAAGTTCTGTACGGTTAAAACACTTTTGAGATGCCTCATGCTGAAAAACTTGTAGCTACTGCTAAGGCCCATTGGCCAATTCCTGCTTCATTTCTGAGAAGGCCCATTGGCCAATTCCTGCTTCATTTCTGAGAAGCTATAAAATTCCCATCTGTATTTTAGTTCTAACAATTTGTTGTTATGGTGGAGATGCAAATTAAGAACAACCATTTTTGAATCTGTAGGGATGTATTTACCATTTTGTAGCTGCCTTTTCAGTTTCTGAGCCACTATTGAAAAAAAGGAGAAGTATCTACACTGTTTTCAACCTGTAGACCATCCACTACTGTCCACATGCTCAGATTCAAAGGCAAACAAGCCTGTCTGGCCTCATTGGGAGGAATTATTTGCATTCAAAATACTAGACTAGTATTTGATTTCCACCAGCAGAGTCCATTGGGCAGCTCCTGTCATCTGCATTTCAATATTTAATCCTCCTCTATGTTTACTGTGCAAAGCTCTTTCAGAATGATGGTGTGCCCACTGTCTCACCAGCTGTGACGTTTGCAGCGAGTCTCCCACGGAAAGGAGCTGTAAAAAAGGCAAGCCAGGGCAGTGATTTCTGTTGCTCAATACCCACAAATCAAAGCTATTTAGTCTAATTTAAGGCTGAAAAAGAATTCAAAATGCCTTCAAAGGATTCAAAAAATCATCAGACAATACTGCAGTTCAGTATTCAGGACAAGAGCATATCCCACAGTGTGGTGGTTTGACAGGAAATGTGTTTTCTGGGATGCTGTGGTTAGGCCAATGGATGTTCAGATTTTAATATTGGCACCTAAGGTGGCCATTGGGACATTGGATGCACCTCTGAGAACACAGGGTTAAAAGCAGGGCTCTCCCCTGGGAGGCTCTCTTGGGTTCCGGTCAGGGAAAGGTTCAGATCTCCCCTGCCTGGCTGCGGGCTGGGCGGGGCAGGGGAAGCCACCCAGCCCGGTGAGGTAGGCTGGGCCCCTGGCCAGAAGGGAGGTGAAGGCCCCTGCAGGATGGAAGGGTGGCTGAGAGGCATTGGGCAGCCCCCCCCCCCCCCACCGCAGGAGAGACAGAGAGAGAGCTGGTGCCTGTTCTTGGCCGGCCGAGAAGGAGAAGAGGGGAGTGCAAGAAGGGGCCTGGCAGGGCAGCCATGGGAGTTCTGGACAGACAGAGCCTCAGATTTTTAACCCTTTTCTTGGATGATGGAAACCTTACAAATGCTAATCCTCCTGGAGTTGAATGAGAAGAGAGATATAGAGGAGATAAGAGGAAATGGGCCACGAGAGAAATAGAGAAGAACGCAGGTGGAAGAGATGATGGAGTAGCTTATGCTGGACTCTTTGTGTGTAGCCATGGACAGAGCCATGTTTCCTTGTGATACAGGGACTGCATTCTAGGGGGAGGCAATGCCTCAGGATCAAGAGGGTTCGGTGTGGGTACCCCTCGGCCCCAGGGGGTGAAAAATATGGGGGGGACAGATGTCCCAAAATTGAGACTGTGCCTTTTTGCAGTGGGATGAAGCATCCTTAAAAGTCGACCCTAGAAGCAGCTCTGGTCTGTGTTCAGTGGTGAGAGCACTGGACATGAAAGGAATAGGTCACCACTGGCACAAGAAGGACTCCTTGTCCTCTTGATGAACTGAGGATTGAGTATTCTGAAGGGTGGTGCTGGACCGAGAGTCGATGATTTGGGGGATGTATTGTATTGGGAATTTGGGGAGGAGGAGGAGGAGATGTATTTGTGAAGTTTTCATTTTCCTTGTGTGTTTCTTTTTTTTTTTTTTTCCTTTCCCTTGTAGTTTAGTTAATAATTTTTTTTTTCCCCTAAGTGGGAGCCTGCTTTGCTTATTCCTGGTCACATCTCACAGCAGAAACCAGGGAGAGAGTATACTCATGGGGGCACTGGCATTGTCCCAGTGTCAAGCCATGACACACAGGCTGAGAGAATGAGGGCTGTTTAGCCTGGTGAAGAGAAGGTTGCATGGAGACCTCACAACACCTTCCAATATCTGAAGGGAAGCAGGAGAGGGACTCTTCATTAGGAACTCTGGAGACAGGACAATGGGCAATGGCTTCAAAATGAAAGAGGGCAGGTTGAAATTAGATACTCGGAAGAAATTCTTCCCTGTGAGGGTGGTGAAGCACTGGCACAGACAGCCTGGAGAAGTTATGGACACCCCAACCTGGTGTTCAAGGCCAGGCTGGATGGGGCTCTGAGCAACCTGAGCAAGTAAAAGGTGTCCCCGCCCATGTCAGAGAACTAGATGGCCTTTAAGGTCTTTGTCTACCCCGGCCATTCTATGATCCTGTGATTCTGCTGTGGTAGCGTTCAGGATGGAGCGTGTTCTGCATGTTGGCCATTTCCAATACACCATTGGTTCCAGGTGCCTTACACTAGCTTGCTCCCTGAAAATTCGGTCAGAATGAAGAACATCTCTATATATATTAGACACATAATAAATGAAGAAATGGGTTTGCACATTTGTCCACTAAGTTGTGGATGAGATTGCTGTGAAGTTTCATTTGGTTTTCTTGTTTGCTCATGAGGCCGACGGTCCTTGTGTCAGCTGCCTCAAAGGCAGCATTTGCCTCCTTCTCCTCCCTTCTCCCTCCTCCCTCTTTCAATTTCTTTCCCTTGACAATTTAATGTCGTTTTCCCTTTCATACCTGAAAATCCCTGCATGCTTCTGGGCTTTCTCCTTTTTCATGCAGATCTTCTTCCACCCCTGACAATCCATACTTTTCATACCATAAGGGCCTGCTTGCAGGCATAAAAGACTTTGATTCCTTATTATATCTATGGGAATTTAATTAATAGCTTCATGCCTTTTCATAGAAAGAGTAGGGAATTGATAGCTTGTTCCCTGAAGTACAGAAGGAAGAGAATGAAACATGAATCATGTGGAGTGGAAAAGTTGCTCTCTATTTTCTTCCAAGAACTACCCCAAAAGATACAGGGGGTGATGAAGCCTGGCTAGATGAGTTTCCCTTCTAATGGAAGGAAACAACCACGCCACTTCATACAAGTCAGTCCTATAGAAGAGAGAAATTCACTTCTGGGAACATTGCAGGATTTGAATGCAGAGTCACACTCATCCTTTGTTGCTTTGTTGTCTGCTTGGCATGGAACACGCTGCTTTGAAGAGGGAAGTGACTAACAGACAGTCCACTTTACAAACACATATGCTTCCCTCTTCTTCTGAGACCTCAGCACAGAGCCCTCTTTGGCATGGTACTTCAAGGTAAGAAGGAGCGGGCAGAGGGCACTGCGAACAGACAGCAGTTTGCAGGTTGTATAGGAAAGAGGACTGCCCCTTGAATGTGGTGCAAATACAAACTTCCACCAGTTTCAGGGGTACACTTCAGCCAAGCTTGTTGTCCTGGCACATTTTTTCTCTGTGAAACGCTTTGCGGTATGATCTGGACGACAAGAGATGCAGAGTACGGGGCTACATAGTGCTGAGAAGGTAAATGTCTGGCCCCAGTGTCTTTTGGCAGAAGCAGTGCACTAGAGCCGTTGGCTGCTGCCACAATGATCTGTGTGAGAAACAGATGCCTAATCCCCTCCGGGAGAGTAAAAGCAGGATTGGTTACAAGAGTCGAAGAGCACTGGGCTGGCGGCTGCCGCATACCAGCTGTAAAAGGAGCATGACTCCTACTGGCCTACCAACCAAACTCATGGTGGCAGTGGTAAAGATTAAAGTTCAGTGAGAGCTATTTGTGCTGCTACCTATGGCCCTTCTGTGGAAACAAATGTGCCTACCTTTAGGTTCCGAGATCCAGAGAACACAATGGTAGTTGCAGCGGAAAAGGGAAGGACAGAGCGCACTGGTGAGTTTGATGTGGCTTACACAGGGCAGGCAGAAGGTGCAGCCCAAGTCTCGCTTTTATTTCTAGAGCCTTTTTCTACGCAAACAGCTGCTGGATGTTTGCAACAAAGATGTGAGTGTGAAAAAGTGAGGGCAGGTCTATGTGGGAAAGAAGATACAAAGCATTGTGTGCAGTTTAAAAGCTGTTTAGAAAAAAAAGGAGTTACTTTGAGAACATCTTCTGTCTTGACACTTCCACCTGTGTGATCTTTAGCTGCTTTGGACATGTCCACAATGAAAGAATGTGAAAATATTTGCGCTGCCAATGTCAGGTTGCACAGGAAAGAGGGTAGGTTGGCAAATGCCTTCTGTCCTGGCACATCTGTCAGTCAGAAGTGCAGCTGAAAACGCTTGGCTGTAGCGATAGTCTCTGTCACTTTGAGAGAATGTGCTGATGCACGTATATATATCATTGAGAAAGTCCGTGAGAATCGCTAGTATGTTTCGTTTGGTTGACAGACTGCAAAGGGAGCGTTATGGCCAGCACTGCCTTTTTGTTGTAGGACTTTTTCTTTGAGAGCAGCCGCTGGACATTTTGAAGCGGTTTGGGATCTTCAAGTGTTAGAGTGCAAGATGGTACCTAGATCTTGAGGGAAAGTGCATATCTCCAGGAAGCTGAATGCAGTTCAGTGGGTGCAAGTTACATGTTGAGCAGCTGATGGCCCAGAAAACTTTCTAAAATGAAGAGGCCATGCTGCAATTGCCTTTTATTTTGAAGCTTCTAAACTGTGCAGCCAACAATGAAATGATTCTTTTTCCTTCTCTGCTACATGCAGGATCCCATTCTGTCAGTACCCGAGAGCCAGGATCCACAGCGGAGCTCTTGTCCCTACACTGCTCCCACACGAACGGGGCTGGGCTAGAAAAGTGCTTGTCTTTTTCCTGGGCACTGTCAGCGCTCTTCTAAATAACCACACCACAGCATTGTCAACTCACAAAACCAGGACACGCACCGAGCCCAGCTCACAACCACCCCCAGGACCCAGCCAAGTCAGAAACGTCCCTGCTCTCCAATCAACTGTGTCAGGACAAAAGGATTTCACCGATCTTCCCCTTCCAAGTGGATACTCTTCTTTGCCCCACACTCAAAGGCCGACACCAGATCTTCTGCCCTAACAAACTTTTTCTCTCTCACAGAGCCTGGTAACAAACTTGAAAATGTCGGCTGAGCTCGCAAAACTGTTGGTGGAGAAAGCTCTTTGCTGCCTACAATTTCAATTGCACCCATCAAACTATAAACATGCACCCTGCTATCGCCACTTTCCTTCTCAGCTCTAAGTACCACCGTAAGCCTTCAATCTCTCAGAGTCAGGATCCAAATGGGATGGCACCAGGGACTGCTCACACAGTCCCTAAAGCTACAAGGGACAAAAACCTGTCCTGCAGAGGCCTGGCCTGGCCTCTGCATTCCCACTGACAGTTCAACAACTCTAACCCAGAGAACTGCCTATTGGGAAAAGCCTTTCAATTCACTGAGACCACCCAAAGTGGCCACCCAAACTTTGCCAAAGGGAGGAGGAACTAGAAGCCCATCTCAAAAGAAATGGCATCCCCTCCTCCAAAATCCAAAGCATCCAGGGCCTGATCCTCTACAAAGGTGTCAGACCACTGCTATTGGGCATTACCTGTGCGGGGCACTAGCTAGGCTGCACACCAAGACCCAGCGCAGCTCTTTACCTTGTCCAAAAGAAGTGTGCTGGCAGAATTTCAAGAAGGCTGCCTTGAGAAAGTGGAAAACACAGGCCAAATGGATTCTTTCAGGAAGGAGACTGCCTTCCAAAGATGGATACCGACTCCATGATTGTACAAATTGAGTCAGTGCTTCCAAACCAAATATGCCAGGATAGAAAGTTGCTGCCGCCCTTAAGCTGCACGACACAGCTTCTTATCTGCACCTCCAACACTGGGGCTAAGTTCTTTCCTTCCCATGAGAAAGCATTGCTGTTCTCCTTCAGGAACTTACAGAGCAAAAGTTGCATACCACGTCCGGTACTGACTCTGTCCAACAATGGCTCCTACACAGAAAGGACCAGGACAGAAATGTCTTGCTGTACTATACCTTCCCACGATACCTTATCATCAGCCCTACCAACATTGCCACCGTATCTTTTACTTCCCAAGCAAGGAAAGGCACTCCAAGTCACTTGGCTTTGCCTTGCCTCCAGTACCATGCCTAGTTTTCCTAGCCTACCCTACCCTAGCTTTGCTTGCTTGCCTATGTCTGCCTTGCCTAGCCCTTCAAATAACTTCCTGGCTTTGCTTTGCCTTGTCTACCACTCTTTGCCTTGCCTTTCATGCAGGTAAGGCAATGCAAAGCAAGTGTAGGCAATTGTAGGCAAGTCAAGGGACAGGTTGGCAAGACTGAAGCCGTGAGGGGAAAGCAAATGGAGTGGTAGGTGAGACAAGTCCCAGAAGTTAGAGGCAAGGCTGGGCATAGGAGGTGATGGTAACCGGAAGGGCTAGGCAAGGCCAAGCCCTGCAGGAAAACTGCAGGCAGGTCAAATGTGAGGCATGGGTATGCAAGGGAATGCAAAGCAATGGAGAATTAGCAGGGCATGGCAAGGAAACTGGTTGGTTGCCCAAAGCAAGGCAAGTGGCAGGTCCATTCAAAGACTGCTGGTACACAAAAGCGGCCCGGACCGACCGCTCTGTCCAGCCTTGATCTTGCATGGGTCATGTTTAATCTGCACCTAAGACACTTGAGTTGCCTGCTTTCCTTTGTATGCAAAAGAACTGTCATTCTGCCCCTGAAGCCCAAGGGTGAAAGATGAACTTTGTGTCCAAAATTCAAGACATGTAAGCATAGATGTCAGAAGAAAGCTGTCAGGACAGATAGGTGTGCTTGCACGTGGCCTCCTCCAGGCTTCCTCTCACAAGCTCCTGAAACGCTGGGGCCTTGAGAAAAAAAAGCCAGTGGAAGCCTGGAGAATCCTAGGAGAAGCAGGCAGGGCAATGCATGTGGAAGAGATTCCACAAAAAGAGAGGTGGTGAATTCCAGGTGGGGGACTGATGAGCAAGGTAATGCAAGGCAAGGAAGGGGTTCAAGGACAAGGCCAGACAAGTGGTGGCTTTGCCAGGCAACACAAAAGAGAGGGAGACAAGGCAATAAGAGTCCTAGAAGGAGAAGGAAATGAAAGATTGGAGCTGGACAAATGGGAAGGAAAAGAAGGATAGGTGAGCAAGTCAATACAAGGCACTGGCTTGGTATGAAGGGCAAGGGAAGGACATGCATGGGTCAGGAAGGCAAGGGAAAAGAAAGGAATTGTCAGCAATGACAAGAAATGCAAGATTGGGTAGGAAAGGCAAGGCAATGTGGGGGAGGGATAGGCAACACAATGGGTATCTTAACAGGAAATGTCCATGCACAGCAAGGCCGAAGGAGAAGTGGTAGAGAGGTCAAGGTGGGAAATAGGTGAGTGTGTGCAGCCAAGAAAGAAAGAAAGAAAGTGCGTAGCTCTCGTGTGTGTGTGTGTGTGTGTGTGTGTGTGTGTGTGTGTGTGTGTGTGTGTGTGTGTCTGTGTGAAGTTTGCAGGATGTAAAGCAAAGAAAGGTGTCTCTTGATTGTGGAGTGAATGGATGTTTTCGAACGTAAGTGGCAAGGTCCAAGCAACCTTTTCATCCTGGTACATCTGTGTCTGTGAGACATAGTCAGAAACGTCTCCTTTTAGATTCAGACTGCAAGCAGGACATAGAATGTGACTGTGTGAATAGCTGAGCAGGAAAGCACATCACATCAGCATGTTTCAACAGAAGCAGTTAGTGCGAGAAGGAGATGGACGTGTGGGACTCCAGCAATATGGCAATGCACTCAGCTGAGAAGCAAAGTGCAATGCCTCGGTGTATGCTCTGAAAATAAAAGGCTGCAAGGAAAAAGCAAGATTTCACAGGCCAGTGAAATCTTTCTGTCCTGGCACACTGAGCTGTTTGAAGGTGAACCGCTGTTTGGTTTCACTAAGGACTCGGAGACATGGAGAGGATGTGCTTGTCCATGTAGCTGAGAAGGAAAGTGAGAATCACCGGTACGTTTGGCAGAGTTTGTAGGCTGCGAGGAGAAGGTGACGGCCAGGCCTGGCTTTTGGCTGTGGCACTTGTTGCAAGGAAGAAGCTGCTGGATGGTTAAGCTTTTGGGGATCTGCAAGAGTGAAAGACTACGCTGGTACCTCATAAAACTAATGCTTGTTGATCATCTGGCTGAATCTATGACATAAACCAGAAGTGAAATTTCCCCCCATTTCCCTCAGTTTTTTCACCTTTTCATCCAACAGCCTGGGCCTTTTTCAAGCTGCTGTCAAACGCCTTGCCTTGGAAGCTAGAAGTATCTCAGTTCACCTGCTAAGAAACACAGAAAAGAGCTCAAGTCAATTTCAGAATTGCTCTGAGCAGAGCTGGTGTTTCGGTACCGTAAATTTCCATTGCGAATATGTGCAAAAATCACCATTTTATTAGGCAAAGATTTGAAATACACTAGCAGCTTCATCTTCTTGTCGCTGCAGTCCTTGGAAGTTTTGCTATTTACTGAAACAGGAAACAGGTCAAACACGAGAAGCTTAAGAATCCAAGCTCACTGCCATTGTACAAATAGCACAAACTTGATGAATTCAAGTTACCATTGTAACATACAGAATGGCTCTAGTCAAGCAAATGGATGTGTCGTCCTTCACGGGGGCAGAAAACCTTTCTACCACGTGAACTCTGGGAGTAATCCATCATGCCTCAGTGTGCTGTGGCTGGTCAGAGAGCTACACGATGGGTCTCTTTGCCTATGGCACTCTCAGGGCTCAAAGCTGCACATAAACTCCCTCTCCTTACAGACACGCTAGTAAAGCCCAGCGAAAATGCCGTTCTCCAGACAGCTTACTGAAACCAGCTAGGAGTTCCCAGCATCATGCTGGGCACTTCTGTCCACAGATGGCTTTGCTTTTAATGAACCAGAACAGAGCTGCGTTTTTCTAGTCTTTAGCTCTACTAAGGTATTTGATGTAACATGGTGTGAAAAAATCTGTTTCGACAATGATAATAACAGAGGGGATAATGTACCTTTTGCTGCTCCATTCTTCTTTTGCTGCTCCATTTTGCTTGCTTTGTTATTGCTTTCTGTCAAAGAAACGCCAGCAAAATCCCTCATCAAGTCCTGCTGTGAAGACAGACTGCCAGAAAGGTAGAGAAACTTTGAACCTTTTCAAGACCCTTGTAGCACATGTCTTGGTCAATTTGTATGCAGATCCCTTCTCCAGCAGGACTTTTTTGCACCGTTAGCGCACATTGAACTGAATCCAGTACAAAAGCAGTGAATAGAGGAACTTTTCTTTTCATTAGAATGGTGATAAAAATGCATATCAAATAAAAGCATTTTAGAGCAGCAGGAAGATTTTCTATGTAGCTAGCAAATCATAAAAAGATGCATATTTACCGGTGGGGTTCCTCTGGGAATTTCAAAGAATTCCAGACAGAAAACACAGCTTAGTAAACTGCAAATCTAAATCACAGTATCTAGAAAGGTGACATGAAAAAGAGCAAGAGGAAGAAAACCAAAAAGAAAACCAAAGGAAGCCAGAAATAAGGCACAACCTCTCCTCCTTCTCCGCTTACTACAGTACCTTAGAAGTACCTACGAGTGTCCTAACAGTCACATAAGTAGAAAACTGTGCCAAGAACAATTGTGGAAACTGGAAAACCATGCTATCCCAACAGAAACATAGGGTTTGCTTTCACGACGATTAAATCTGCATGCAATGCGTACGGTAAGGGTATGTTTTGTATATTCAAAAACAATTCAAAAATATTTCCAAATTGAAGGGGCTGCTTTTTATTTCTTTTGAATTACTTGGCTAAATATGGTGCACGTTAAAATACTGCAGAGATGTGGTTCATTTTCCAGATGCCAACTGCAAAGGAGGGAAGCATTTTGTGTGCTTAAGAAAGTCAAGTATTGGAGAGTGTTTTTGTTACTTCTTTAGAAGGTTAGAATATGCATAAAAGATGCTAGCTGGGGACTTACAATTAATGAATTATTTACTGTCACTAGGTCAAATGACATTAGCTTTCAAAAAGGAAAAGTAGTCTTATTCCACGTGCCAATTTTAAAGCAGATTAATAAGCCTTCAGCAGAATATGGATATGAAGAGGGATATGACATGAAAGGGTAAGCAACACTGGTGACAGCAAAAGGCTTACCTGCTTCACACAAATACAGGAGATAAACTACTATTTTTACACAAACATTGCTATCCAGAGCTTTCCTTGAAAAGTTTCAATGCCAATCATGACAGTAAAATTCGGAGTGACAGTAAAATTCACTCTATCATGAATAAAATTTACTCAATCATGACAGCAAAATTTGCTCAATGATGAGTAAAATTCTTCGTGTAAGCGAAGTACCTTAAGCAAAGGGTAGCTCAAGCATAATTGGCATTTGATGTCAACAAAGGCAACTTGGCCTGCACGTGTCACATCTACTGCATTAAAAAGCTTACTCTGTCTCAGATTCCTTTTGAGGGATACCAACGCAAGCCGTTAAACTGCATGAAAATGATGACTTAAAGGAGGACATATTAGAAGAATGGAATAATGGTTAATGTTCTTTTCCTTCCAACTGCTTTCTTTGCCCTTCTAAATTTTTTAAGTCCTTCCTGCTATCACCGTGATAGCAGTGCAGCAAGTGTTTGGTTGTAAGCTGTCCATATTGCCAGCTTCTGGACTGCCTTCAGAAAACTTCCCACTGGTTTTGGATAGAAATCACAAGCAGTAGAGATGACAAAGACTGCAGAAACCTTCTCATCTCCTTCTAGAGCAGGAGCGTGTCTTTGACCCACTCTTAACTAGACAACTTTCATCAGTCATGAGAGAGTCTCATGTTCAAGAGCTAAGCAATGACAGCTGTAAATGACAAAAAGCACACTGATATTTTCTTGGGACTCCAGCAGAGAGCAATGAAGGAGCTTGAATTCACCTTCTTGGAAAGTTTGAAAATGCACATGAAGTTTAGGAGAGGAGCTAAGCCATGGTAACTTTTGTTGAGTATGTCTGCGTAGACAGAGTTTCCATCACCGCAGAAGGAATGTCATTTAACCCACATAATCATCTCTAGCTGCTAAGCTGCGCTTACTGCAGATTATCCGCAACATATTTTACAGGGTGAGCTTTTATGTGTAATCCCTGAGTAACATTCCAGAGAGAAGTATTTTGGAGGGGGGGAAAGCCCAACTCTTAACTTTTTCAAATAATGGTTACATTTGAAAGTCAAAAAAGATGTAAAACCTTTCTTTCCTAGACGTATTACCAGCACAAACTGTACCAGAATTTACGACGCTTTTATTATGGCAGCATAACTCTACCGTGGACGCTCTGGCTCTGGACTATTCCTTAAGAAACAAAGTCCCCGAGAGAAATAAAACAAAATTAGCCAAAAATATTGGGCTGGATGATTTCAAAGGCTATGTACTAAAGGCCAAACACTTGTAATAATAGTAAAGAGTGGACTAAAAGTTAAAGCATTACTCAGTTCAAAGATATCTTGTTCTCACAGAAGACTGTAAAAAACCTCTCTTTTTCTGGGTCTGTTTTGTGCATTTAGATGTACCTTCTACTCCTTTCCACTGTATGCGAATGTTTATGACAAGGTTGGAGGACCTCATGTAACCTTCTATAAGTAAAGAAAGAGAAGCCAGTAAAGCAAGGCAAAATTGTTAATGGCAGGTGGAAAGAGGGAGGCCAAGAATAGAAAACAAAAGAACAATAATAATTAAACGCCCTCCCTGTCTTCTGTGAAAAGTAAAGGCACAGACAAGAAAGAACAACTGCAAAATTCTCACGAGAAAAACGCACTTTATCTGGCTCAAGTATTTTGTGCTACATTTCTTGCTGTTTTCTCATGCCAAACATCTTAACCATTGAAGGTGTCCCTTTTCTCTTTCTGGAATACAGCTAGGAAGATGGCTGTGTCATTGCTGTCAAGCTGTTATTCTCAGAGGTGTCCAGTTGAAAGTCCTAGATGAACTGATTTGCTCTGTCTCTTTAATATGGCATGACTTAACCACTTCCAGTTTCAGCAGCTGGACTTGCCCAGCCCTAAAATTCTTTAATCTTTGAATGGTTATATAAGCTCCTTGGCAACTGGCATTTGTAAGTCCATGAAACTGTGCAGAATTTGCACTATGAGATGATGCCAAATGAGTCATGGCAGTAGATTAACTAGGACATGCAAAGCAGAGAGGAGGGAATGAGAGCACAAGAAGAGGGTACAATCTCCTTTTTTTCTGCAACAGGGCTAACACCGTAGAAATCAAAAGGAACACAAATCCTCCTAGGGGTAGTTCTTGCAAAAAACAAAGACTTCTTTTTGTGTTCACAGATCACAGCAAAATGCGGATGACAAAACCAGGCCATTAAGTCACATACAGTATGAAGCAGTATGAAAGAGGAAAGCAGCTGAGAGCGTCAACCCTGCTGAGTAGTCTCAGTATTCTTCTCGACATTAGCAGAAATTTGAAATGAGGCTCTGAAAATTACAAAGGAGGCAGAAGAAAAGGGAGCAATGACTCCTCTGGCATAGTGTTTCCTAACAGGGATCTTCAAAATGTAAAGATTGTATCATCCTTTCAACTGAAGGAAGGTATTAAAACAACAGGAAGGAAATGGCATCACATGCTAGAAAGACTGGGCAGTGTACTTCTAGACAGAAAGGCCACTGATGGAAAACCGACTAAACTGGCACCAATGCAGCAGCATTGTATTAAAGCCCAAAAATACCCACCGCTTCACTCTTTGCCATTCCGTTCATATGGACACGGCAGCTCTGCAACATTCCTACTGATCATCTCCTTGGCAAACTGGGAGTGAGGGTCCCTAGTGATGCAGAGTCCCCAGGCAGGTGCAGAGGAGAGCTGCTTTTTTGCAAAAACCAGGCTTTTGAAGCACTCAGGCCTTTATCAGTTCCATAGCTTTAAGCCATAACAAAATTCATTCAACCAACCATCCTACACCACGCTGTGAACACGTGACGATTCTAGAACTTGTTGATCTACCTCTGATTCAGCGGCCTCACCTTCCCATAGTCCTTTTCTGCTTAGCCAAAGTATCGGGCCTCAGCCCAAGGCCTTCCTTTTGTAAGCTTCTACCTATATGCAGCAGCAAACCACTACTTTTTTCCGTGCCAAGAGTTTAAGTAGATGATTTGCATCTGCCCTTCCGGTGAAACATAATGGGGAGAGAAAATCCTGTCGGAAATGTTCAGTCCTTCAGTTTTCTAGACAGGCCAAATCAAAAGAAAAGCAAGCTATAGGATTGTGTACTTGCTCTTACAAAGCACCTGCTGCCCTCTGACAATGAACTAGCAGAAAACCAGCAAAAATAAGACTTGAGGCAAACAACCCTTTGAAGGGAATTATGACATGATAAAGAAAGACAACACATTTCCAGCTTGTCGAGATACTTGAAATGTCAGCAAAGGCTTGAGGGCAAAGGCTGAACGAATGGGGAAAGGTTACAAGAATCCCAAGAAAAACATGACCATGGATTAAAAGAATCCCAACAGGTCAACTGACCTGTTGAAGTTTTCAGGAAATCAGTGGCTGCTGATTTAGATAGGCCATTCAAGTTAATTTACCCGCGCACCTTCCACTCCTTTTTCACCTGTCACCATCACAGGGTGAATTGTGACCATGGAATCACAATTCTTTGGATTCTGTTCTTAGCTTTAGGAGACAACTACAGCAGCTGAAGTAGCTGTTACTGATGTGATACCCAGGAACACAGAGTTGACATGTTTCATTCATGTCCAATCACAACTAGCAATACTAAGAGGATAGGATTGGCCTCTTTTCATGATGCTTTTCTTATTTTACAGCCTGCTATGATTCTGCTGAAACTTTTTCATTAGTTTCTCTCTAAAAAGGAGAAAGTCCAATGTCCCTCCCTACTGGTGCAGGTTTACCATTCGGTTTGTCGAGTCTAAAAATGGAATTGGAACTAGCAGGAATTACTGTGTTTAAAGCGTCCCGTCCGTTCAGACAATCTCAGGTCGATAAAAGCCTAGATGTTATTGGCTAAATACTGTTTCCCCCAAGAGCGGACGCACGCAATTTAATCCAACTTTTTATAACAAACTCCAATAATACAGAATCCAGTCATACAAAAGAGTCACAAAGAAGCAGGAAGAATTATCGGACCATTTAGGGTAGCAAACTTCTCACCTTCTTTTGGAGTGAGCATAATCTGCTAGCTGAAGTAACAAACTTGAGGACAGAAATCGCCCTACTATTGAGAAGTTGTTGACAAGGGAACCACCTAAGCTGTGTGACTTTCCCTTTTCTATCCATTGGTCAAGCCTAGTAGCCTAAAATTTACGGGCTCAATCAAAGACAAATGCAATCTAGTCAGAGGTCTATGAAAAGTCCAAAACTAATCAGAATTCTTCTTAGACAATGGAAATGGAAGCAGAGCTACCAATTTCCTTGCAACATATCCCTAAAACTCATTCCTTTCTAGTCATAACTAATGTATAGCCACCAGTACAATCAGGAAAAGATGAAACTTACAGATGTCAGCGAGGGAAGGATTTGAAAGAACTCTTCCCATTATTCATCGTCTAGACAGCAACTATCATTAAAATCAGAGCCCTTTTAGTAGGGCTTTCCTTGTGGGAAATTCAGGACTCCAGGACAACGGAGCAAGAGGATTAAGCAGAAGCCGTTGATTGTTGACATGATGCACTTACACATTCTAAATCTCTGCACACGCTAGGCCCGCATTTTTATCTTGGTGCCTTTGTTATGTCCACGCATTCTGTGTGCACCTCTCAGAAGATACGTTTGGTTACAGTCCAGGCGCTTTGCTGCCCCCCGTTATCGAGTTCTTGTAGTCTTGGAATTTGGTTTCTCAGCTTCTCTTTCTTATTTTAGCACGGCTTATGTCTTAGTAACCTTGATGAATTCCAGAGGGCTCTGAGAAAATTCTGATAAGAACATATTCCAGCTGGATGGCTGGTGCACCCTTTAGTCTAAGAGGTTCAGATACATTGCTACAATTTCCCCCTTCTTCGTCTTGCACCAGCTAAACCCTTTCCCACCCTATTTTCTTCCAAGAGGCTCACCAGTTTCATGATGCATGGAATAACAAGAAGCAATATAATAATGACTACTAGTAACAACAAAGTTCCCTTTACAAGATCTTTCAACCATCGAGTTGTTTCCCATCTCTCAAACCATTCAGGCGTAACCCTCTCATTCCCAATCAATTTCTTCATGTTATCTTGTCCTTGTTTGAGTTTCCAGTGAATGACTGCAGAATGGTTAGAGAGGTTCAAAAAACACATTCCTTCCAAATCCTCACACTCTTGCCCATGTGCTAACAAGAAAGCTAGAGCAGCATTATTTTGCAGTGTGCAATGACTAATGGTATCTACACCAGTGAGAACCTGATTTAAAATCGCTGATCTTACCTTGAGTTGTTTGACCACCCAGCATCGCAACTTAATAAGCAAACTCAAAGCTTGACCAACAGCGACACCTGCTGTCAGGAGTGGCGCAATTAATAGAGAGGAGCGCCCAAACCAGTACACAATTGAGGAAAAGGCGTTTTAAGCTTAGGCTTCTTCTTTCAGTTCCCTGGAGGCGAAGGGAGTTCTTCACACACAATGCATTGTGCCGCTGGCGGTACGTTCCGGTGGGGCGCTTGTGCCGAAAGACGCCCAGGACACAACGCCGTGTTGTTAATATTTGTTTGTCGCGTTTCGGAAGCTGCTCTTAGCCGAGTCCCCCGCAGGCGAAGAAGCGGCTTCTTCGCACACAGAGCATTGTGGCGAGCGCAGGGAGCTCCTGAGAGCGGTTTGTGCCGAAAGAAGCCCGGGACCGGCACTTAGCTTCGGAGAGCTGCGTATCTGCGTCTTCTGCGTGTCTTGCCGCTCTACACTCAGCCAAAAGCTTTTCCACCATATCTTGCAAGGAGAAACTCTGCCAGGAAAGAAAACATCCAAAATCTTGTTCTAAAGCTTGCACGGGGGTCTGCAAAGAGTTTGGCAAGAATGAAAGGTAGTTGTCCAAAACTCGTTCTTTTCCAATAGAATAACCATGGAAAAGGCAGGAGAGTGGTAAAGTACTGTTTTCTCTAAGTCTGAAGGCTGCCCACACTGTGCCTGTGTGCCGCAGCTTGCATCTTCGCCTTTGGGAAGCTGCCGCTCGCCGATTCTCCCGCAGGCGAAGAAGCGGCTTCTTCGCACACAGAGCATTGTGGCGAGCGCAGGGAGCTCCTGAGAGCGGTTTGTGCCGAAAGAAGCCCGGGACCGGCACTTAGCTTCGGAGAGCTGCGTATCTGCGTCTTCTGCGTGTCTTGCCGCTCTACACTCAGCCAAAAGCTTTTCCACCATATCTTGCAAGGAGAAACTCTGCCAGGAAAGAAAACATCCAAAATCTTGTTCTAAAGCTTGCACGGGGGTCTGCAAAGAGTTTGGCAAGAATGAAAGGTAGTTGTCCAAAACTCGTTCTTTTCCAATAGAATAACCATGGAAAAGGCAGGAGAGTGGTAAAGTACTGTTTTCTCTAAGTCTGAAGGCTGCCCACACTGTGCCTGTGTGCCGCAGCTTGCATCTTCGCCTTTGGGAAGCTGCCGCTCGCCGATTCTCCCGCAGGCGAAGAAGCGGCTTCTTCGCACACAGAGCATTGTGGCGAGCGCAGGGAGCTCCTGAGAGCGGTTTGTGCCGAAAGAAGCCCGGGACCGGCACTTAGCTTCGGAGAGCTGCGTATCCGCGTCTTCTGCGTGTCTTGCCGCTCTACACTCAGCAAAAAGCTTTTCCACCATATCTTGCAAGGAGAAACTCTGCCAGGAAAGAAAACATCCAAAATCTGGTTCTAAAGCTTGCACGGGGGTCTGCAAAGAGTTTGGCAAGAATGAAAGGTAGTTGTCCAAAACTCGTTCTTTTCCAATAGAATAACCATGGAAAAGGCAGGAGAGTGGTAAAGTACTGTTTTCTCTAAGTCTGAATGCTGCCCACACTGTGCCTGTGTGCTGCAGCTTGCATCTTCGCCTTTGCGAAGCTGCCGCTCGCCGATTCTCCCGGAGGCGAAGAAGCGGCTTCTTCGCACACAGAGCATTGTGGCGAGCGCAGGGAGCTCCTGAGAGCGGTTTGTGCCGAAAGAAGCCCGGGACCGGCACTTAGCTTCGGAGAGCTGCGTATCTGCGTCTTCTGCGTGTCTTGCCGCTCTACACTCAGCCAAAAGCTTTTCCACCATATCTTGCAAGGAGAAACTCTGCCAGGAAAGAAAACATCCAAAATCTTGTTCTAAAGCTTGCACGGAGGTCTGCAAAGAGTTTGGCAAGAATGAAAGGTAGTTGTCCAAAACTCGTTCTTTTCCAATAGAATAACCATGGATAAGGCAGGAGAGTGGTAAAGTACTGTTTTCTCTAAGTCTGAAGGCTGCCCACACTGTGCCTGTGTGCTGCAGCTTGCATCTTCGCCTTTGGGAAGCTGCCGCTCGCCGATTCTCCCGCAGGCGAAGAAGCGGCTTCTTCGCACACAGAGCATTGTGGCGAGCGCAGGGAGCTCCTGAGAGCGGTTTGTGCCGAAAGAAGCCCGGGACCGGCACTTAGCTTCGGAGAGCTGCGTATCTGCGTCTTCTGCGTGTCTTGCCGCTCTACACTCAGCAAAAAGCTTTTCCACCATATCTTGCAAGGAGAAACTCTGCCAGGAAAGAAAACATCCAAAATCTGGTTCTAAAGCTTGCACGGGGGTCTGCAAAGAGTTTGGCAAGAATGAAAGGTAGTTGTCCAAAACTCGTTCTTTTCCAATAGAATAACCATGGAAAAGGCAGGAGAGTGGTAAAGTACTGTTTTCTCTAAGTCTGAAGGCTGCCCACACTGTGCCTGTGTGCTGCAGCTTGCATCTTCGCCTTTGCGAAGCTGCCGCTCGCCGATTCTCCCGGAGGCGAAGAAGCGGCTTCTTCGCACACAGAGCATTGTGGCGAGCGCAGGGAGCTCCTGAGAGCGGTTTGTGCCGAAAGAAGCCCGGGACCGGCACTTAGCTTCGGAGAGCTGCGTATCTGCGTCTTCTGCGTGTCTTGCCGCTCTACACTCAGCAAAAAGCTTTTCCACCATATCTTGCAAGGAGAAACTCTGCCAGGAAAGAAAACATCCAAAAACTTGTTCTAAAGCTTGCACGGGGGTCTGCAAAGAGTTTGGCAAGAATGAAAGGTAGTTGTCCAAAACTCGTTCTTTTCCAATAGAATAACCATGGAAAAGGCAGGAGAGTGGTAAAGTACTGTTTTCTCTAAGTCTGAAGGCTGCCCACACTGTGCCTGTGTGCCGCAGCTTGCATCTTCGCCTTTGGGAAGCTGCCGCTCGCCGATTCTCCCGCAGGCGAAGAAGCGGCTTCTTCGCACACAGAGCATTGTGGCGAGCGCAGGGAGCTCCTGAGAGCGGTTTGTGCCGAAAGAAGCCCGGGACCGGCACTTAGCTTCGGAGAGCTGCGTATCTGCGTCTTCTGCGTGTCTTGCCGCTCTACACTCAGCAAAAAGCTTTTCCACCATATCTTGCAAGGAGAAACTCTGCCAGGAAAAAAAACATCCAAAATCTTGTTCTAAAGCTTGCACGGGGGTCTGCAAAGAGTTTGGCAAGAATGAAAGGTAGTTGTCCAAAACTCGTTCTTTTCCAATAGAATAACCATGGAAAAGGCAGGAGAGTGGTAAAGTACTGTTTTCTCTAAGTCTGAATGCTGCCCACACTGTGCCTGCGTGCTGCAGCTTGCATCTTCGCCTTTGGGAAGCTGCCGCTCGCCGATTCTCCCGCAGGCGAAGAAGCGGCTTCTTCGCACACAGAGCATTGTGGCGAGCGCAGGGAGCTCCTGAGAGCGGTTTGTGCCGAAAGAAGCCCGGGACCGGCACTTAGCTTCGGAGAGCTGCGTATCCGCGTCTTCTGCGTGTCTTGCCGCTCTACACTCAGCAAAAAGCTTTACCACCATATCTTGCAAGGAGAAACTCTGCCAGGAAAGAAAACATCCAAAATCTTGTTCTAAAGCTTGCAGGGGGGTCTGCAAAGAGTTTGGCAAGAATGAAAGGTAGTTGTCCAAAACTCGTTCTTTTCCAATAGAATAACCATGGAAAAGGCAGGAGAGTGGTAAAGTACTGTTTTCTCTAAGTCTGAAGGCTGCCCACACTGTGCCTGTGTGCTGCAGCTTGCATCTTCGCCTTTGGGAAGCTGCCGCTCGCCGATTCTCCCGGAGGCGAAGAAGCGGCTTCTTCGCACACAGAGCATTGTGGCGAGCGCAGGGAGCTCCTGAGAGCGGTTTGTGCCGAAAGAAGCCCGGGACCGGCACTTAGCTTCGGAGAGCTGCGTATCTGCGTCTTCTGCGTGTCTTGCCGCTCTACACTCAGCCAAAAGCTTTTCCACCATATCTTGCAAGGAGAAACTCTGCCAGGAAAGAAAACATCCAAAATCTTGTTCTAAAGCTTGCACGGGGGTCTGCAAAGAGTTTGGCAAGAATGAAAGGTAGTTGTCCAAAACTCGTTCTTTTCCAATAGAATAACCATGGAAAAGGCAGGAGAGTGGTAAAGTACTGTTTTCTCTAAGTCTGAATGCTGCCCACACTGTGCCTGTGTGCTGCACCTTGCATCTTCGCCTTTGGGAAGCTGCCGCTCGCCGATTCTCCCGCAGGCGAAGAAGCGGCTTCTTCGCACACAGAGCATTGTGGCGAGCGCAGGGAGCTCCTGAGAGCGGTTTGTGCCGAAAGAAACCCGGGACCGGCACTTAGCTTCGGAGAGCTGCGTATCCGCGTCTTCTGCGTGTCTTGCCGCTCTACACTCAGCAAAAAGCTTTTCCACCATATCTTGCAAGGAGAAACTCTGCCAGGAAAGAAAACATCCAAAATCTTGTTCTAAAGCTTGCAGGGGGGTCTGCAAAGAGTTTGGCAAGAATGAAAGGTAGTTGTCCAAAACTCGTTCTTTTCCAATAGAATAACCATGGAAAAGGCAGGAGAGTGGTAAAGTACTGTTTTCTCTAAGTCTGAAGGCTGCCCACACTGTGCCTGTGTGCTGCAGCTTGCATCTTCGCCTTTGGGAAGCTGCCGCTCGCCGATTCTCCCGGAGGCGAAGAAGCTGCTTCTTCGCACACAGAGCATTGTGGCGAGCGCAGGGAGCTCCTGAGAGCGGTTTGTGCCGAAAGAAGCCCGGGACCGGCACTTAGCTTCGGAGAGCTGCGTATCCGCGTCTTCTGCGTGTCTTGCCGCTCTACACTCAGCAAAAAGCTTTTCCACCATATCTTGCAAGGAGAAACTCTGCCAGGAAAGAAAACATCCAAAAACTTGTTCTAAAGCTTGCACGGGGGTCTGCAAAGAGTTTGGCAAGAATGAAAGGTAGTTGTCCAAAACTCGTTCTTTTCCAATAGAATAACCATGGAAAAGGCAGGAGAGTGGTAAAGTACTGTTTTCTCTAAGTCTGAATGCTGCCCACACTGTGCCTGTGTGCTGCAGCTTGCATCTTCGCCTTTGGGAAGCTGCCGCTCGCCGATTCTCCCGCAGGCGAAGAAGCGGCTTCTTCGCACACAGAGCATTGTGGCGAGCGCAGGGAGCTCCTGAGAGCGGTTTGTGCCGAAAGAAGCCCGGGACCGGCACTTAGCTTCGGAGAGCTGCGTATCTGCGTCTTCTGCGTGTCTTGCCGCTCTACACTCAGCAAAAAGCTTTTCCACCATATCTTGCAAGGAGAAACTCTGCCAGGAAAGAAAACATCCAAAATCTTGTTCTAAAGCTTGCACGGGGGTCTGCAAAGAGTTTGGCAAGAATGAAAGGTAGTTGTCCAAAACTCGTTCTTTTCCAATAGAATAACCATGGAAAAGGCAGGAGAGTGGTAAAGTACTGTTTTCTCTAAGTCTGAAGGCTGCCCACACTGTGCCTGTGTGCCGCAGCTTGCATCTTCGCCTTTGGGAAGCTGCCGCTCGCCGATTCTCCCGCAGGCGAAGAAGCGGCTTCTTCGCACACAGAGCATTGTGGCGAGCGCAGGGAGCTCCTGAGAGCGGTTTGTGCCGAAAGAAGCCCGGGACCGGCACTTAGCTTCGGAGAGCTGCGTATCTGCGTCTTCTGTGTGTCTTGCCGCTCTACACTCAGCAAAAAGCTTTTCCACCATATCTTGCAAGGAGAAACTCTGCCAGGAAAGAAAACATCCAAAATCTTGTTCTAAAGCTTGCACGGGGGTCTGCAAAGAGTTTGGCAAGAATGAAAGGTAGTTGTCCAAAACTCGTTCTTTTCCAATAGAATAACCATGGAAAAGGCAGGAGAGTGGTAAAGTACTGTTTTCTCTAAGTCTGAATGCTGCCCACGCTGTGCCTGTGTGCTGCAGCTTGCATCTTCGCCTTTGGGAAGCTGCCGCTCGCCGATTCTCCCGGAGGCGAAGAAGCGGCTTCTTCGCACACAGAGCATTGTGGCGAGCGCAGGGAGCTCCTGAGAGCGGTTTGTGCCGAAAGAAGCCCGGGACCGGCACTTAGCTTCGGAGAGCTGCGTATCTGCGTCTTCTGCGTGTCTTGCCGCTCTACACTCAGCAAAAAGCTTTTCCACCATATCTTGCAAGGAGAAACTCTGCCAGGAAAGAAAACATCCAAAATCTTGTTCTAAAGCTTGCACGGGGGTCTGCAAAGAGTTTGGCAAGAATGAAAGGTAGTTGTCCAAAACTCGTTCTTTTCCAATAGAATAACCATGGAAAAGGCAGGAGAGTGGTAAAGTACTGTTTTCTCTAAGTCTGAAGGCTGCCCACACTGTGCCTGTGTGCCGCAGCTTGCATCTTCGCCTTTGGGAAGCTGCCGCTCGCCGATTCTCCCGCAGGCGAAGAAGCGGCTTCTTCGCACACAGAGCATTGTGGCGAGCGCAGGGAGCTCCTGAGAGCGGTTTGTGCCGAAAGAAGCCCGGGACCGGCACTTAGCTTCGGAGAGCTGCGTATCTGCGTCTTCTGCGTGTCTTGCCGCTCTACACTCAGCCAAAAGCTTTTCCACCATATCTTGCAAGGAGAAACTCTGCCAGGAAAGAAAACATCCAAAATCTTGTTCTAAAGCTTGCACGGGGGTCTGCAAAGAGTTTGGCAAGAATGAAAGGTAGTTGTCCAAAACTCGTTCTTTTCCAATAGAATAACCATGGAAAAGGCAGGAGAGTGGTAAAGTACTGTTTTCTCTAAGTCTGAAGGCTGCCCACACTGTGCCTGTGTGCCGCAGCTTGCATCTTCGCCTTTGGGAAGCTGCCGCTCGCCGATTCTCCCGGAGGCGAAGAAGCGGCTTCTTCGCACACAGAGCATTGTGGCGAGCGCAGGGAGCTCCTGAGAGCGGTTTGTGCCGAAAGAAGCCCGGGACCGGCACTTAGCTTCGGAGAGCTGCGTATCTGCGTCTTCTGCGTGTCTTGCCGCTCTACACTCAGCCAAAAGCTTTTCCACCATATCTTGCAAGGAGAAACTCTGCCAGGAAAGAAAACATCCAAAATCTTGTTCTAAAGCTTGCACGGGGGTCTGCAAAGAGTTTGGCAAGAATGAAAGGTAGTTGTCCAAAACTCGTTCTTTTCCAATAGAATAACCATGGAAAAGGCAGGAGAGTGGTAAAGTACTGTTTTCTCTAAGTCTGAAGGCTGCCCACACTGTGCCTGTGTGCCGCAGCTTGCATCTTCGCCTTTGGGAAGCTGCCGCTCGCCGATTCTCCCGGAGGCGAAGAAGCGGCTTCTTCGCACACAGAGCATTGTGGCGAGCGCAGGGAGCTCCTGAGAGCGGTTTGTGCCGAAAGAAGCCCGGGACCGGCACTTAGCTTCGGAGAGCTGCGTATCTGCGTCTTCTGCGTGTCTTGCCGCTCTACACTCAGCAAAAAGCTTTTCCACCATATCTTGCAAGGAGAAACTCTGCCAGGAAAGAAAACATCCAAAATCTGGTTCTAAAGCTTGCACGGGGGTCTGCAAAGAGTTTGGCAAGAATGAAAGGTAGTTGTCCAAAACTCGTTCTTTTCCAATAGAATAACCATGGAAAAGGCAGGAGAGTGGTAAAGTACTGTTTTCTCTAAGTCTGAAGGCTGCCCACACTGTGCCTGTGTGCTGCAGCTTGCATCTTCGCCTTTGGGAAGCTGCCGCTCGCCGATTCTCCCGGAGGCGAAGAAGCGGCTTCTTCGCACACAGAGCATTGTGGCGAGCGCAGGGAGCTCCTGAGAGCGGTTTGTGCCGAAAGAAGCCCGGGACCGGCACTTAGCTTCGGAGAGCTGCGTATCTGCGTCTTCTGCGTGTCTTGCCGCTCTACACTCAGCCAAAAGCTTTTCCACCATATCTTGCAAGGAGAAACTCTGCCAGGAAAGAAAACATCCAAAATCTTGTTCTAAAGCTTGCACGGAGGTCTGCAAAGAGTTTGGCAAGAATGAAAGGTAGTTGTCCAAAACTCGTTCTTTTCCAATAGAATAACCATGGATAAGGCAGGAGAGTGGTAAAGTACTGTTTTCTCTAAGTCTGAAGGCTGCCCACACTGTGCCTGTTTGCTGCAGCTTGCATCTTCGCCTTTGGGAAGCTGCCGCTCGCCGATTCTCCCGCAGGCGAAGAAGCGGCTTCTTCGCACACAGAGCATTGTGGCGAGCGCAGGGAGCTCCTGAGAGCGGTTTGTGCCGAAAGAAGCCCGGGACCGGCACTTAGCTTCGGAGAGCTGCGTATCTGCGTCTTCTGCGTGTCTTGCCGCTCTACACTCAGCCAAAAGCTTTTCCACCATATCTTGCAAGGAGAAACTCTGCCAGGAAAGAAAACATCCAAAATCTGGTTCTAAAGCTTGCACGGGGGTCTGCAAAGAGTTTGGCAAGAATGAAAGGTAGTTGTCCAAAACTCGTTCTTTTCCAATAGAATAACCATGGAAAAGGCAGGAGAGTGGTAAAGTACTGTTTTCTCTAAGTCTGAAGGCTGCCCACACTGTGCCTGTGTGCTGCAGCTTGCATCTTCGCCTTTGCGAAGCTGCCGCTCGCCGATTCTCCCGGAGGCGAAGAAGCGGCTTCTTCGCACACAGAGCATTGTGGCGAGCGCAGGGAGCTCCTGAGAGCGGTTTGTGCCGAAAGAAGCCCGGGACCGGCACTTAGCTTCGGAGAGCTGCGTATCTGCGTCTTCTGCGTGTCTTGCCGCTCTACACTCAGCAAAAAGCTTTTCCACCATATCTTGCAAGGAGAAACTCTGCCAGGAAAGAAAACATCCAAAATCTTGTTCTAAAGCTTGCACGGGGGTCTGCAAAGAGTTTGGCAAGAATGAAAGGTAGTTGTCCAAAACTCGTTCTTTTCCAATAGAATAACCATGGAAAAGGCAGGAGAGTGGTAAAGTACTGTTTTCTCTAAGTCTGAAGGCTGCCCACACTGTGCCTGTGTGCCGCAGCTTGCATCTTCGCCTTTGGGAAGCTGCCGCTCGCCGATTCTCCCGCAGGCGAAGAAGCGGCTTCTTCGCACACAGAGCATTGTGGCGAGCGCAGGGAGCTCCTGAGAGCGGTTTGTGCCGAAAGAAGCCCGGGACCGGCACTTAGCTTCGGAGAGCTGCGTATCTGGGTCTTCTGTGTGTCTTGCCGCTCTACACTCAGCAAAAAGCTTTTCCACCATATCTTGCAAGGAGAAACTCTGCCAGGAAAGAAAACATCCAAAATCTTGTTCTAAAGCTTGCACGGGGGTCTGCAAAGAGTTTGGCAAGAATGAAAGGTAGTTGTCCAAAACTCGTTCTTTTCCAATAGAATAACCATGGAAAAGGCAGGAGAGTGGTAAAGTACTGTTTTCTCTAAGTCTGAATGCTGCCCACACTGTGCCTGTGTGCTGCAGCTTGCATCTTCGCCTTTGGGAAGCTGCCGCTCGCCGATTCTCCCGGAGGCGAAGAAGCGGCTTCTTCGCACACAGAGCATTGTGGCGAGCGCAGGGAGCTCCTGAGAGCGGTTTGTGCCGAAAGAAGCCCGGGACCGGCACTTAGCTTCGGAGAGCTGCGTATCTGCGTCTTCTGCGTGTCTTGCCGCTCTACACTCAGCAAAAAGCTTTTCCACCATATCTTGCAAGGAGAAACTCTGCCAGGAAAGAAAACATCCAAAATCTTGTTCTAAAGCTTGCACGGGGGTCTGCAAAGAGTTTGGCAAGAATGAAAGGTAGTTGTCCAAAACTCGTTCTTTTCCAATAGAATAACCATGGAAAAGGCAGGAGAGTGGTAAAGTACTGTTTTCTCTAAGTCTGAAGGCTGCCCACACTGTGCCTGTGTGCCGCAGCTTGCATCTTCGCCTTTGGGAAGCTGCCGCTCGCCGATTCTCCCGCAGGCGAAGAAGCGGCTTCTTCGCACACAGAGCATTGTGGCGAGCGCAGGGAGCTCCTGAGAGCGGTTTGTGCCGAAAGAAGCCCGGGACCGGCACTTAGCTTCGGAGAGCTGCGTATCTGCGTCTTCTGCGTGTCTTGCCGCTCTACACTCAGCCAAAAGCTTTTCCACCATATCTTGCAAGGAGAAACTCTGCCAGGAAAGAAAACATCCAAAATCTTGTTCTAAAGCTTGCACGGGGGTCTGCAAAGAGTTTGGCAAGAATGAAAGGTAGTTGTCCAAAACTCGTTCTTTTCCAATAGAATAACCATGGAAAAGGCAGGAGAGTGGTAAAGTACTGTTTTCTCTAAGTCTGAAGGCTGCCCACACTGTGCCTGTGTGCCGCAGCTTGCATCTTCGCCTTTGGGAAGCTGCCGCTCGCCGATTCTCCCGGAGGCGAAGAAGCGGCTTCTTCGCACACAGAGCATTGTGGCGAGCGCAGGGAGCTCCTGAGAGCGGTTTGTGCCGAAAGAAGCCCGGGACCGGCACTTAGCTTCGGAGAGCTGCGTATCTGCGTCTTCTGCGTGTCTTGCCGCTCTACACTCAGCCAAAAGCTTTTCCACCATATCTTGCAAGGAGAAACTCTGCCAGGAAAGAAAACATCCAAAATCTTGTTCTAAAGCTTGCACGGGGGTCTGCAAAGAGTTTGGCAAGAATGAAAGGTAGTTGTCCAAAACTCGTTCTTTTCCAATAGAATAACCATGGAAAAGGCAGGAGAGTGGTAAAGTACTGTTTTCTCTAAGTCTGAAGGCTGCCCACACTGTGCCTGTGTGCCGCAGCTTGCATCTTCGCCTTTGGGAAGCTGCCGCTCGCCGATTCTCCCGCAGGCGAAGAAGCGGCTTCTTCGCACACAGAGCATTGTGGCGAGCGCAGGGAGCTCCTGAGAGCGGTTTGTGCCGAAAGAAGCCCGGGACCGGCACTTAGCTTCGGAGAGCTGCGTATCTGCGTCTTCTGCGTGTCTTGCCGCTCTACACTCAGCAAAAAGCTTTTCCACCATATCTTGCAAGGAGAAACTCTGCCAGGAAAGAAAACATCCAAAATCTGGTTCTAAAGCTTGCACGGGGGTCTGCAAAGAGTTTGGCAAGAATGAAAGGTAGTTGTCCAAAACTCGTTCTTTTCCAATAGAATAACCATGGAAAAGGCAGGAGAGTGGTAAAGTACTGTTTTCTCTAAGTCTGAAGGCTGCCCACACTGTGCCTGTGTGCTGCAGCTTGCATCTTCGCCTTTGGGAAGCTGCCGCTCGCCGATTCTCCCGGAGGCGAAGAAGCGGCTTCTTCGCACACAGAGCATTGTGGCGAGCGCAGGGAGCTCCTGAGAGCGGTTTGTGCCGAAAGAAGCCCGGGACCGGCACTTAGCTTCGGAGAGCTGCGTATCTGCGTCTTCTGCGTGTCTTGCCGCTCTACACTCAGCCAAAAGCTTTTCCACCATATCTTGCAAGGAGAAACTCTGCCAGGAAAGAAAACATCCAAAATCTTGTTCTAAAGCTTGCACGGAGGTCTGCAAAGAGTTTGGCAAGAATGAAAGGTAGTTGTCCAAAACTCGTTCTTTTCCAATAGAATAACCATGGATAAGGCAGGAGAGTGGTAAAGTACTGTTTTCTCTAAGTCTGAAGGCTGCCCACACTGTGCCTGTTTGCTGCAGCTTGCATCTTCGCCTTTGGGAAGCTGCCGCTCGCCGATTCTCCCGCAGGCGAAGAAGCGGCTTCTTCGCACACAGAGCATTGTGGCGAGCGCAGGGAGCTCCTGAGAGCGGTTTGTGCCGAAAGAAGCCCGGGACCGGCACTTAGCTTCGGAGAGCTGCGTATCTGCGTCTTCTGCGTGTCTTGCCGCTCTACACTCAGCCAAAAGCTTTTCCACCATATCTTGCAAGGAGAAACTCTGCCAGGAAAGAAAACATCCAAAATCTGGTTCTAAAGCTTGCACGGGGGTCTGCAAAGAGTTTGGCAAGAATGAAAGGTAGTTGTCCAAAACTCGTTCTTTTCCAATAGAATAACCATGGAAAAGGCAGGAGAGTGGTAAAGTACTGTTTTCTCTAAGTCTGAAGGCTGCCCACACTGTGCCTGTGTGCTGCAGCTTGCATCTTCGCCTTTGCGAAGCTGCCGCTCGCCGATTCTCCCGGAGGCGAAGAAGCGGCTTCTTCGCACACAGAGCATTGTGGCGAGCGCAGGGAGCTCCTGAGAGCGGTTTGTGCCGAAAGAAGCCCGGGACCGGCACTTAGCTTCGGAGAGCTGCGTATCTGCGTCTTCTGCGTGTCTTGCCGCTCTACACTCAGCAAAAAGCTTTTCCACCATATCTTGCAAGGAGAAACTCTGCCAGGAAAGAAAACATCCAAAATCTTGTTCTAAAGCTTGCACGGGGGTCTGCAAAGAGTTTGGCAAGAATGAAAGGTAGTTGTCCAAAACTCGTTCTTTTCCAATAGAATAACCATGGAAAAGGCAGGAGAGTGGTAAAGTACTGTTTTCTCTAAGTCTGAAGGCTGCCCACACTGTGCCTGTGTGCCGCAGCTTGCATCTTCGCCTTTGGGAAGCTGCCGCTCGCCGATTCTCCCGCAGGCGAAGAAGCGGCTTCTTCGCACACAGAGCATTGTGGCGAGCGCAGGGAGCTCCTGAGAGCGGTTTGTGCCGAAAGAAGCCCGGGACCGGCACTTAGCTTCGGAGAGCTGCGTATCTGCGTCTTCTGCGTGTCTTGCCGCTCTACACTCAGCAAAAAGCTTTTCCACCATATCTTGCAAGGAGAAACTCTGCCAGGAAAAAAAACATCCAAAATCTTGTTCTAAAGCTTGCACGGGGGTCTGCAAAGAGTTTGGCAAGAATGAAAGGTAGTTGTCCAAAACTCGTTCTTTTCCAATAGAATAACCATGGAAAAGGCAGGAGAGTGGTAAAGTACTGTTTTCTCTAAGTCTGAATGCTGCCCACACTGTGCCTGCGTGCTGCAGCTTGCATCTTCGCCTTTGGGAAGCTGCCGCTCGCCGATTCTCCCGCAGGCGAAGAAGCGGCTTCTTCGCACACAGAGCATTGTGGCGAGCGCAGGGAGCTCCTGAGAGCGGTTTGTGCCGAAAGAAGCCCGGGACCGGCACTTAGCTTCGGAGAGCTGCGTATCCGCGTCTTCTGCGTGTCTTGCCGCTCTACACTCAGCAAAAAGCTTTTCCACCATATCTTGCAAGGAGAAACTCTGCCAGGAAAGAAAACATCCAAAATCTTGTTCTAAAGCTTGCAGGGGGGTCTGCAAAGAGTTTGGCAAGAATGAAAGGTAGTTGTCCAAAACTCGTTCTTTTCCAATAGAATAACCATGGAAAAGGCAGGAGAGTGGTAAAGTACTGTTTTCTCTAAGTCTGAAGGCTGCCCACACTGTGCCTGTGTGCTGCAGCTTGCATCTTCGCCTTTGGGAAGCTGCCGCTCGCCGATTCTCCCGGAGGCGAAGAAGCGGCTTCTTCGCACACAGAGCATTGTGGCGAGCGCAGGGAGCTCCTGAGAGCGGTTTGTGCCGAAAGAAGCCCGGGACCGGCACTTAGCTTCGGAGAGCTGCGTATCTGCGTCTTCTGCGTGTCTTGCCGCTCTACACTCAGCCAAAAGCTTTTCCACCATATCTTGCAAGGAGAAACTCTGCCAGGAAAGAAAACATCCAAAATCTTGTTCTAAAGCTTGCACGGGGGTCTGCAAAGAGTTTGGCAAGAATGAAAGGTAGTTGTCCAAAACTCGTTCTTTTCCAATAGAATAACCATGGAAAAGGCAGGAGAGTGGTAAAGTACTGTTTTCTCTAAGTCTGAATGCTGCCCACACTGTGCCTGTGTGCTGCACCTTGCATCTTCGCCTTTGGGAAGCTGCCGCTCGCCGATTCTCCCGCAGGCGAAGAAGCGGCTTCTTCGCACACAGAGCATTGTGGCGAGCGCAGGGAGCTCCTGAGAGCGGTTTGTGCCGAAAGAAACCCGGGACCGGCACTTAGCTTCGGAGAGCTGCGTATCCGCGTCTTCTGCGTGTCTTGCCGCTCTACACTCAGCAAAAAGCTTTTCCACCATATCTTGCAAGGAGAAACTCTGCCAGGAAAGAAAACATCCAAAATCTTGTTCTAAAGCTTGCAGGGGGGTCTGCAAAGAGTTTGGCAAGAATGAAAGGTAGTTGTCCAAAACTCGTTCTTTTCCAATAGAATAACCATGGAAAAGGCAGGAGAGTGGTAAAGTACTGTTTTCTCTAAGTCTGAAGGCTGCCCACACTGTGCCTGTGTGCTGCAGCTTGCATCTTCGCCTTTGCGAAGCTGCCGCTCGCCGATTCTCCCGGAGGCGAAGAAGCGGCTTCTTCGCACACAGAGCATTGTGGCGAGCGCAGGGAGCTCCTGAGAGCGGTTTGTGCCGAAAGAAGCCCGGGACCGGCACTTAGCTTCGGAGAGCTGCGTATCTGCGTCTTCTGCGTGTCTTGCCGCTCTACACTCAGCAAAAAGCTTTTCCACCATATCTTGCAAGGAGAAACTCTGCCAGGAAAGAAAACATCCAAAATCTTGTTCTAAAGCTTGCACGGGGGTCTGCAAAGAGTTTGGCAAGAATGAAAGGTAGTTGTCCAAAACTCGTTCTTTTCCAATAGAATAACCATGGAAAAGGCAGGAGAGTGGTAAAGTACTGTTTTCTCGAAGTCTGAAGGCTGCCCACACTGTGCCTGTGTGCCGCAGCTTGCATCTTCGCCTTTGGGAAGCTGCCGCTCGCCGATTCTCCCGCAGGCGAAGAAGCGGCTTCTTCGCACACAGAGCATTGTGGCGAGCGCAGGGAGCTCCTGAGAGCGGTTTGTGCCGAAAGAAGCCCGGGACCGGCACTTAGCTTCGGAGAGCTGCGTATCTGCGTCTTCTGCGTGTCTTGCCGCTCTACACTCAGCAAAAAGCTTTTCCACCATATCTTGCAAGGAGAAACTCTGCCAGGAAAAAAAACATCCAAAATCTTGTTCTAAAGCTTGCACGGGGGTCTGCAAAGAGTTTGGCAAGAATGAAAGGTAGTTGTCCAAAACTCGTTCTTTTCCAACAGAATAACCATGGAAAAGGCAGGAGAGTGGTAAAGTACTGTTTTCTCTAAGTCTGAATGCTGCCCACACTGTGCCTGCGTGCTGCAGCTTGCATCTTCGCCTTTGGGAAGCTGCCGCTCGCCGATTCTCCCGCAGGCGAAGAAGCGGCTTCTTCGCACACAGAGCATTGTGGCGAGCGCAGGGAGCTCCTGAGAGCGGTTTGTGCCGAAAGAAGCCCGGGACCGGCACTTAGCTTCGGAGAGCTGCGTATCCGCGTCTTCTGCGTGTCTTGCCGCTCTACACTCAGCAAAAAGCTTTTCCACCATATCTTGCAAGGAGAAACTCTGCCAGGAAAGAAAACATCCAAAATCTTGTTCTAAAGCTTGCAGGGGGGTCTGCAAAGAGTTTGGCAAGAATGAAAGGTAGTTGTCCAAAACTCGTTCTTTTCCAATAGAATAACCATGGAAAAGGCAGGAGAGTGGTAAAGTACTGTTTTCTCTAAGTCTGAAGGCTGCCCACACTGTGCCTGTGTGCTGCAGCTTGCATCTTCGCCTTTGGGAAGCTGCCGCTCGCCGATTCTCCCGGAGGCGAAGAAGCGGCTTCTTCGCACACAGAGCATTGTGGCGAGCGCAGGGAGCTCCTGAGAGCGGTTTGTGCCGAAAGAAGCCCGGGACCGGCACTTAGCTTCGGAGAGCTGCGTATCTGCGTCTTCTGCGTGTCTTGCCGCTCTACACTCAGCCAAAAGCTTTTCCACCATATCTTGCAAGGAGAAACTCTGCCAGGAAAGAAAACATCCAAAATCTTGTTCTAAAGCTTGCACGGGGGTCTGCAAAGAGTTTGGCAAGAATGAAAGGTAGTTGTCCAAAACTCGTTCTTTTCCAATAGAATAACCATGGAAAAGGCAGGAGAGTGGTAAAGTACTGTTTTCTCTAAGTCTGAATGCTGCCCACACTGTGCCTGTGTGCTGCACCTTGCATCTTCGCCTTTGGGAAGCTGCCGCTCGCCGATTCTCCCGCAGGCGAAGAAGCGGCTTCTTCGCACACAGAGCATTGTGGCGAGCGCAGGGAGCTCCTGAGAGCGGTTTGTGCCGAAAGAAACCCGGGACCGGCACTTAGCTTCGGAGAGCTGCGTATCCGCGTCTTCTGCGTGTCTTGCCGCTCTACACTCAGCAAAAAGCTTTTCCACCATATCTTGCAAGGAGAAACTCTGCCAGGAAAGAAAACATCCAAAATCTTGTTCTAAAGCTTGCAGGGGGGTCTGCAAAGAGTTTGGCAAGAATGAAAGGTAGTTGTCCAAAACTCGTTCTTTTCCAATAGAATAACCATGGAAAAGGCAGGAGAGTGGTAAAGTACTGTTTTCTCTAAGTCTGAAGGCTGCCCACACTGTGCCTGTGTGCTGCAGCTTGCATCTTCGCCTTTGGGAAGCTGCCGCTCGCCGATTCTCCCGGAGGCGAAGAAGCTGCTTCTTCGCACACAGAGCATTGTGGCGAGCGCAGGGAGCTCCTGAGAGCGGTTTGTGCCGAAAGAAGCCCGGGACCGGCACTTAGCTTCGGAGAGCTGCGTATCCGCGTCTTCTGCGTGTCTTGCCGCTCTACACTCAGCAAAAAGCTTTTCCACCACATCTTGCAAGGAGAAACTCTGCCAGGAAAGAAAACATCCAAAATCTTGTTCTAAAGCTTGCACGGGGGTCTGCAAAGAGTTTGGCAAGAATGAAAGGTAGTTGTCCAAAACTCGTTCTTTTCCAATAGAATAACCATGGAAAAGGCAGGAGAGTGGTAAAGTACTGTTTTCTCTAAGTCTGAAGGCTGCCCACACTGTGCCTGTGTGCCGCAGCTTGCATCTTCGCCTTTGGGAAGCTGCCGCTCGCCGATTCTCCCGCAGGCGAAGAAGCGGCTTCTTCGCACACAGAGCATTGTGGCGAGCGCAGGGAGCTCCTGAGAGCGGTTTGTGCCGAAAGAAGCCCGGGACCGGCACTTAGCTTCGGAGAGCTGCGTATCTGCGTCTTCTGCGTGTCTTGCCGCTCTACACTCAGCCAAAAGCTTTTCCACCATATCTTGCAAGGAGAAACTCTGCCAGGAAAGAAAACATCCAAAATCTTGTTCTAAAGCTTGCACGGGGGTCTGCAAAGAGTTTGGCAAGAATGAAAGGTAGTTGTCCAAAACTCGTTCTTTTCCAATAGAATAACCATGGAAAAGGCAGGAGAGTGGTAAAGTACTGTTTTCTCTAAGTCTGAAGGCTGCCCACACTGTGCCTGTGTGCCGCAGCTTGCATCTTCGCCTTTGGGAAGCTGCCGCTCGCCGATTCTCCCGCAGGCGAAGAAGCGGCTTCTTCGCACACAGAGCATTGTGGCGAGCGCAGGGAGCTCCTGAGAGCGGTTTGTGCCGAAAGAAGCCCGGGACCGGCACTTAGCTTCGGAGAGCTGCGTATCTGCGTCTTCTGTGTGTCTTGCCGCTCTACACTCAGCAAAAAGCTTTTCCACCATATCTTGCAAGGAGAAACTCTGCCAGGAAAGAAAACATCCAAAATCTTGTTCTAAAGCTTGCACGGGGGTCTGCAAAGAGTTTGGCAAGAATGAAAGGTAGTTGTCCAAAACTCGTTCTTTTCCAATAGAATAACCATGGAAAAGGCAGGAGAGTGGTAAAGTACTGTTTTCTCTAAGTCTGAATGCTGCCCACACTGTGCCTGTGTGCTGCAGCTTGCATCTTCGCCTTTGGGAAGCTGCCGCTCGCCGATTCTCCCGGAGGCGAAGAAGCGGCTTCTTCGCACACAGAGCATTGTGGCGAGCGCAGGGAGCTCCTGAGAGCGGTTTGTGCCGAAAGAAGCCCGGGACCGGCACTTAGCTTCGGAGAGCTGCGTATCTGCGTCTTCTGCGTGTCTTGCCGCTCTACACTCAGCAAAAAGCTTTTCCACCATATCTTGCAAGGAGAAACTCTGCCAGGAAAGAAAACATCCAAAATCTTGTTCTAAAGCTTGCACGGGGGTCTGCAAAGAGTTTGGCAAGAATGAAAGGTAGTTGTCCAAAACTCGTTCTTTTCCAATAGAATAACCATGGAAAAGGCAGGAGAGTGGTAAAGTACTGTTTTCTCTAAGTCTGAAGGCTGCCCACACTGTGCCTGTGTGCCGCAGCTTGCATCTTCGCCTTTGGGAAGCTGCCGCTCGCCGATTCTCCCGCAGGCGAAGAAGCGGCTTCTTCGCACACAGAGCATTGTGGCGAGCGCAGGGAGCTCCTGAGAGCGGTTTGTGCCGAAAGAAGCCCGGGACCGGCACTTAGCTTCGGAGAGCTGCGTATCTGCGTCTTCTGCGTGTCTTGCCGCTCTACACTCAGCCAAAAGCTTTTCCACCATATCTTGCAAGGAGAAACTCTGCCAGGAAAGAAAACATCCAAAATCTTGTTCTAAAGCTTGCACGGGGGTCTGCAAAGAGTTTGGCAAGAATGAAAGGTAGTTGTCCAAAACTCGTTCTTTTCCAATAGAATAACCATGGAAAAGGCAGGAGAGTGGTAAAGTACTGTTTTCTCTAAGTCTGAAGGCTGCCCACACTGTGCCTGTGTGCCGCAGCTTGCATCTTCGCCTTTGGGAAGCTGCCGCTCGCCGATTCTCCCGGAGGCGAAGAAGCGGCTTCTTCGCACACAGAGCATTGTGGCGAGCGCAGGGAGCTCCTGAGAGCGGTTTGTGCCGAAAGAAGCCCGGGACCGGCACTTAGCTTCGGAGAGCTGCGTATCTGCGTCTTCTGCGTGTCTTGCCGCTCTACACTCAGCAAAAAGCTTTTCCACCATATCTTGCAAGGAGAAACTCTGCCAGGAAAGAAAACATCCAAAATCTTGTTCTAAAGCTTGCACGGGGGTCTGCAAAGAGTTTGGCAAGAATGAAAGGTAGTTGTCCAAAACTCGTTCTTTTCCAATAGAATAACCATGGAAAAGGCAGGAGAGTGGTAAAGTACTGTTTTCTCTAAGTCTGAAGGCTGCCCACACTGTGCCTGTGTGCCGCAGCTTGCATCTTCGCCTTTGGGAAGCTGCCGCTCGCCGATTCTCCCGCAGGCGAAGAAGCGGCTTCTTCGCACACAGAGCATTGTGGCGAGCGCAGGGAGCTCCTGAGAGCGGTTTGTGCCGAAAGAAGCCCGGGACCGGCACTTAGCTTCGGAGAGCTGCGTATCTGCGTCTTCTGCGTGTCTTGCCGCTCTACACTCAGCAAAAAGCTTTTCCACCATATCTTGCAAGGAGAAACTCTGCCAGGAAAGAAAACATCCAAAATCTGGTTCTAAAGCTTGCACGGGGGTCTGCAAAGAGTTTGGCAAGAATGAAAGGTAGTTGTCCAAAACTCGTTCTTTTCCAATAGAATAACCATGGAAAAGGCAGGAGAGTGGTAAAGTACTGTTTTCTCTAAGTCTGAAGGCTGCCCACACTGTGCCTGTGTGCTGCAGCTTGCATCTTCGCCTTTGCGAAGCTGCCGCTCGCCGATTCTCCCGGAGGCGAAGAAGCGGCTTCTTCGCACACAGAGCATTGTGGCGAGCGCAGGGAGCTCCTGAGAGCGGTTTGTGCCGAAAGAAGCCCGGGACCGGCACTTAGCTTCGGAGAGCTGCGTATCTGCGTCTTCTGCGTGTCTTGCCGCTCTACACTCAGCCAAAAGCTTTTCCACCATATCTTGCAAGGAGAAACTCTGCCAGGAAAGAAAACATCCAAAATCTTGTTCTAAAGCTTGCACGGAGGTCTGCAAAGAGTTTGGCAAGAATGAAAGGTAGTTGTCCAAAACTCGTTCTTTTCCAATAGAATAACCATGGATAAGGCAGGAGAGTGGTAAAGTACTGTTTTCTCTAAGTCTGAAGGCTGCCCACACTGTGCCTGTGTGCTGCAGCTTGCATCTTCGCCTTTGGGAAGCTGCCGCTCGCCGATTCTCCCGCAGGCGAAGAAGCGGCTTCTTCGCACACAGAGCATTGTGGCGAGCGCAGGGAGCTCCTGAGAGCGGTTTGTGCCGAAAGAAGCCCGGGACCGGCACTTAGCTTCGGAGAGCTGCGTATCTGCGTCTTCTGCGTGTCTTGCCGCTCTACACTCAGCAAAAAGCTTTTCCACCATATCTTGCAAGGAGAAACTCTGCCAGGAAAGAAAACATCCAAAATCTTGTTCTAAAGCTTGCACGGGGGTCTGCAAAGAGTTTGGCAAGAATGAAAGGTAGTTGTCCAAAACTCGTTCTTTTCCAATAGAATAACCATGGAAAAGGCAGGAGAGTGGTAAAGTACTGTTTTCTCTAAGTCTGAAGGCTGCCCACACTGTGCCTGTGTGCCGCAGCTTGCATCTTCGCCTTTGGGAAACTGCCGCTCGCCGATTCTCCCGCAGGCGAAGAAGCGGCTTCTTCGCACACAGAGCATTGTGGCGAGCGCAGGGAGCTCCTGAGAGCGGTTTGTGCCGAAAGAAGCCCGGGACCGGCGCTTAGCTTCGGAGAGCTGCGTATCTGCGTCTTCTGCGTGTCTTGCCGCTCTACACTCAGCAAAAAGCTTTTCCACCATATCTTGCAAGGAGAAACTCTGCCAGGAAAGAAAACATCCAAAATCTTGTTCTAAAGCTTGCACGGGGGTCTGCAAAGAGTTTGGCAAGAATGAAAGGTAGTTGTCCAAAACTCGTTCTTTTCCAATAGAATAACCATGGAAAAGGCAGGAGAGTGGTAAAGTACTGTTTTCTCTAAGTCTGAATGCTGCCCACACTGTGCCTGCGTGCTGCAGCTTGCATCTTCGCCTTTGGGAAGCTGCCGCTCGCCGATTCTCCCGGAGGCGAAGAAGCTGCTTCTTCGCACACAGAGCATTGTGGCGAGCGCAGGGAGCTCCTGAGAGCGGTTTGTGCCGAAAGAAACCCGGGACCGGCACTTAGCTTCGGAGAGCTGCGTATCTGCGTCTTCTGCGTGTCTTGCCGCTCTACACTCAGCAAAAAGCTTTTCCACCATATCTTGCAAGGAGAAACTCTGCCAGGAAAAAAAACATCCAAAATCTTGTTCTAAAGCTTGCACGGGGGTCTGCAAAGAGTTTGGCAAGAATGAAAGGTAGTTGTCCAAAACTCGTTCTTTTCCAATAGAATAACCATGGAAAAGGCAGGAGAGTGGTAAAGTACTGTTTTCTCTAAGTCTGAATGCTGCCCACACTGTGCCTGCGTGCTGCACCTTGCATCTTCGCCTTTGGGAAGCTGCCGCTCGCCGATTCTCCCGCAGGCGAAGAAGCGGCTTCTTCGCACACAGAGCATTGTGGCGAGCGCAGGGAGCTCCTGAGAGCGGTTTGTGCCGAAAGAAGCCCGGGACCGGCACTTAGCTTCGGAGAGCTGCGTATCCGCGTCTTCTGCGTGTCTTGCCGCTCTACACTCAGCAAAAAGCTTTTCCACCATATCTTGCAAGGAGAAACTCTGCCAGGAAAGAAAACATCCAAAAACTTGTTCTAAAGCTTGCAGGGGGGTCTGCAAAGAGTTTGGCAAGAATGAAAGGTAGTTGTCCAAAACTCGTTCTTTTCCAATAGAATAACCATGGAAAAGGCAGGAGAGTGGTAAAGTACTGTTTTCTCTAAGTCTGAAGGCTGCCCACACTGTGCCTGTGTGCTGCAGCTTGCATCTTCGCCTTTGGGAAGCTGCCGCTCGCCGATTCTCCCGGAGGCGAAGAAGCGGCTTCTTCGCACACAGAGCATTGTGGCGAGCGCAGGGAGCTCCTGAGAGCGGTTTGTGCCGAAAGAAGCCCGGGACCGGCACTTAGCTTCGGAGAGCTGCGTATCTGCGTCTTCTGCGTGTCTTGCCGCTCTACACTCAGCAAAAAGCTTTTCCACCATATCTTGCAAGGAGAAACTCTGCCAGGAAAGAAAACATCCAAAATCTTGTTCTAAAGCTTGCACGGGGGTCTGCAAAGAGTTTGGCAAGAATGAAAGGTAGTTGTCCAAAACTCGTTCTTTTCCAATAGAATAACCATGGAAAAGGCAGGAGAGTGGTAAAGTACTGTTTTCTCTAAGTCTGAATGCTGCCCACACTGTGCCTGTGTGCTGCACCTTGCATCTTCGCCTTTGGGAAGCTGCCGCTCGCCGATTCTCCCGCAGGCGAAGAAGCGGCTTCTTCGCACACAGAGCATTGTGGCGAGCGCAGGGAGCTCCTGAGAGCGGTTTGTGCCGAAAGAAACCCGGGACCGGCACTTAGCTTCGGAGAGCTGCGTATCCGCGTCTTCTGCGTGTCTTGCCGCTCTACACTCAGCAAAAAGCTTTTCCACCATATCTTGCAAGGAGAAACTCTGCCAGGAAAGAAAACATCCAAAATCTTGTTCTAAAGCTTGCAGGGGGGTCTGCAAAGAGTTTGGCAAGAATGAAAGGTAGTTGTCCAAAACTCGTTCTTTTCCAATAGAATAACCATGGAAAAGGCAGGAGAGTGGTAAAGTACTGTTTTCTCTAAGTCTGAAGGCTGCCCACACTGTGCCTGTGTGCTGCAGCTTGCATCTTCGCCTTTGGGAAGCTGCCGCTCGCCGATTCTCCCGGAGGCGAAGAAGCTGCTTCTTCGCACACAGAGCATTGTGGCGAGCGCAGGGAGCTCCTGAGAGCGGTTTGTGCCGAAAGAAGCCCGGGACCGGCACTTAGCTTCGGAGAGCTGCGTATCCGCGTCTTCTGCGTGTCTTGCCGCTCTACACTCAGCAAAAAGCTTTTCCACCATATCTTGCAAGGAGAAACTCTGCCAGGAAAGAAAACATCCAAAAACTTGTTCTAAAGCTTGCACGGGGGTCTGCAAAGAGTTTGGCAAGAATGAAAGGTAGTTGTCCAAAACTCGTTCTTTTCCAATAGAATAACCATGGAAAAGGCAGGAGAGTGGTAAAGTACTGTTTTCTCTAAGTCTGAATGCTGCCCACACTGTGCCTGTGTGCTGCAGCTTGCATCTTCGCCTTTGGGAAGCTGCCGCTCGCCGATTCTCCCGCAGGCGAAGAAGCGGCTTCTTCGCACACAGAGCATTGTGGCGAGCGCAGGGAGCTCCTGAGAGCGGTTTGTGCCGAAAGAAGCCCGGGACCGGCACTTAGCTTCGGAGAGCTGCGTATCTGCGTCTTCTGCGTGTCTTGCCGCTCTACACTCAGCAAAAAGCTTTTCCACCATATCTTGCAAGGAGAAACTCTGCCAGGAAAGAAAACATCCAAAATCTTGTTCTAAAGCTTGCACGGGGGTCTGCAAAGAGTTTGGCAAGAATGAAAGGTAGTTGTCCAAAACTCGTTCTTTTCCAATAGAATAACCATGGAAAAGGCAGGAGAGTGGTAAAGTACTGTTTTCTCTAAGTCTGAAGGCTGCCCACACTGTGCCTGTGTGCCGCAGCTTGCATCTTCGCCTTTGGGAAGCTGCCGCTCGCCGATTCTCCCGCAGGCGAAGAAGCGGCTTCTTCGCACACAGAGCATTGTGGCCAGCGCAGGGAGCTCCTGAGAGCGGTTTGTGCCGAAAGAAGCCCGGGACCGGCACTTAGCTTCGGAGAGCTGCGTATCTGCGTCTTCTGTGTGTCTTGCCGCTCTACACTCAGCAAAAAGCTTTTCCACCATATCTTGCAAGGAGAAACTCTGCCAGGAAAGAAAACATCCAAAATCTTGTTCTAAAGCTTGCACGGGGGTCTGCAAAGAGTTTGGCAAGAATGAAAGGTAGTTGTCCAAAACTCGTTCTTTTCCAATAGAATAACCATGGAAAAGGCAGGAGAGTGGTAAAGTACTGTTTTCTCTAAGTCTGAATGCTGCCCACACTGTGCCTGTGTGCTGCAGCTTGCATCTTCGCCTTTGGGAAGCTGCCGCTCGCCGATTCTCCCGGAGGCGAAGAAGCGGCTTCTTCGCACACAGAGCATTGTGGCGAGCGCAGGGAGCTCCTGAGAGCGGTTTGTGCCGAAAGAAGCCCGGGACCGGCACTTAGCTTCGGAGAGCTGCGTATCTGCGTCTTCTGCGTGTCTTGCCGCTCTACACTCAGCAAAAAGCTTTTCCACCATATCTTGCAAGGAGAAACTCTGCCAGGAAAGAAAACATCCAAAATCTTGTTCTAAAGCTTGCACGGGGGTCTGCAAAGAGTTTGGCAAGAATGAAAGGTAGTTGTCCAAAACTCGTTCTTTTCCAATAGAATAACCATGGAAAAGGCAGGAGAGTGGTAAAGTACTGTTTTCTCTAAGTCTGAAGGCTGCCCACACTGTGCCTGTGTGCCGCAGCTTGCATCTTCGCCTTTGGGAAGCTGCCGCTCGCCGATTCTCCCGCAGGCGAAGAAGCGGCTTCTTCGCACACAGAGCATTGTGGCGAGCGCAGGGAGCTCCTGAGAGCGGTTTGTGCCGAAAGAAGCCCGGGACCGGCACTTAGCTTCGGAGAGCTGCGTATCTGCGTCTTCTGCGTGTCTTGCCGCTCTACACTCAGCCAAAAGCTTTTCCACCATATCTTGCAAGGAGAAACTCTGCCAGGAAAGAAAACATCCAAAATCTTGTTCTAAAGCTTGCACGGGGGTCTGCAAAGAGTTTGGCAAGAATGAAAGGTAGTTGTCCAAAACTCGTTCTTTTCCAATAGAATAACCATGGAAAAGGCAGGAGAGTGGTAAAGTACTGTTTTCTCTAAGTCTGAAGGCTGCCCACACTGTGCCTGTGTGCCGCAGCTTGCATCTTCGCCTTTGGGAAGCTGCCGCTCGCCGATTCTCCCGGAGGCGAAGAAGCGGCTTCTTCGCACACAGAGCATTGTGGCGAGCGCAGGGAGCTCCTGAGAGCGGTTTGTGCCGAAAGAAGCCCGGGACCGGCACTTAGCTTCGGAGAGCTGCGTATCTGCGTCTTCTGCGTGTCTTGCCGCTCTACACTCAGCCAAAAGCTTTTCCACCATATCTTGCAAGGAGAAACTCTGCCAGGAAAGAAAACATCCAAAATCTTGTTCTAAAGCTTGCACGGGGGTCTGCAAAGAGTTTGGCAAGAATGAAAGGTAGTTGTCCAAAACTCGTTCTTTTCCAATAGAATAACCATGGAAAAGGCAGGAGAGTGGTAAAGTACTGTTTTCTCTAAGTCTGAAGGCTGCCCACACTGTGCCTGTGTGCCGCAGCTTGCATCTTCGCCTTTGGGAAGCTGCCGCTCGCCGATTCTCCCGCAGGCGAAGAAGCGGCTTCTTCGCACACAGAGCATTGTGGCGAGCGCAGGGAGCTCCTGAGAGCGGTTTGTGCCGAAAGAAGCCCGGGACCGGCACTTAGCTTCGGAGAGCTGCGTATCTGCGTCTTCTGCGTGTCTTGCCGCTCTACACTCAGCCAAAAGCTTTTCCACCATATCTTGCAAGGAGAAACTCTGCCAGGAAAGAAAACATCCAAAATCTGGTTCTAAAGCTTGCACGGGGGTCTGCAAAGAGTTTGGCAAGAATGAAAGGTAGTTGTCCAAAACTCGTTCTTTTCCAATAGAATAACCATGGAAAAGGCAGGAGAGTGGTAAAGTACTGTTTTCTCTAAGTCTGAAGGCTGCCCACACTGTGCCTGTGTGCTGCAGCTTGCATCTTCGCCTTTGCGAAGCTGCCGCTCGCCGATTCTCCCGGAGGCGAAGAAGCGGCTTCTTCGCACACAGAGCATTGTGGCGAGCGCAGGGAGCTCCTGAGAGCGGTTTGTGCCGAAAGAAGCCCGGGACCGGCACTTAGCTTCGGAGAGCTGCGTATCTGCGTCTTCTGCGTGTCTTGCCGCTCTACACTCAGCCAAAAGCTTTTCCACCATATCTTGCAAGGAGAAACTCTGCCAGGAAAGAAAACATCCAAAATCTTGTTCTAAAGCTTGCACGGAGGTCTGCAAAGAGTTTGGCAAGAATGAAAGGTAGTTGTCCAAAACTCGTTCTTTTCCAATAGAATAACCATGGATAAGGCAGGAGAGTGGTAAAGTACTGTTTTCTCGAAGTCTGAAGGCTGCCCACACTGTGCCTGTGTGCCGCAGCTTGCATCTTCGCCTTTGGGAAGCTGCCGCTCGCCGATTCTCCCGCAGGCGAAGAAGCGGCTTCTTCGCACACAGAGCATTGTGGCGAGCGCAGGGAGCTCCTGAGAGCGGTTTGTGCCGAAAGAAGCCCGGGACCGGCACTTAGCTTCGGAGAGCTGCGTATCTGCGTCTTCTGCGTGTCTTGCCGCTCTACACTCAGCAAAAAGCTTTTCCACCATATCTTGCAAGGAGAAACTCTGCCAGGAAAAAAAACATCCAAAATCTTGTTCTAAAGCTTGCACGGGGGTCTGCAAAGAGTTTGGCAAGAATGAAAGGTAGTTGTCCAAAACTCGTTCTTTTCCAATAGAATAACCATGGAAAAGGCAGGAGAGTGGTAAAGTACTGTTTTCTCTAAGTCTGAATGCTGCCCACACTGTGCCTGCGTGCTGCAGCTTGCATCTTCGCCTTTGGGAAGCTGCCGCTCGCCGATTCTCCCGCAGGCGAAGAAGCGGCTTCTTCGCACACAGAGCATTGTGGCGAGCGCAGGGAGCTCCTGAGAGCGGTTTGTGCCGAAAGAAGCCCGGGACCGGCACTTAGCTTCGGAGAGCTGCGTATCCGCGTCTTCTGCGTGTCTTGCCGCTCTACACTCAGCAAAAAGCTTTTCCACCATATCTTGCAAGGAGAAACTCTGCCAGGAAAGAAAACATCCAAAATCTTGTTCTAAAGCTTGCAGGGGGGTCTGCAAAGAGTTTGGCAAGAATGAAAGGTAGTTGTCCAAAACTCGTTCTTTTCCAATAGAATAACCATGGAAAAGGCAGGAGAGTGGTAAAGTACTGTTTTCTCTAAGTCTGAAGGCTGCCCACACTGTGCCTGTGTGCTGCAGCTTGCATCTTCGCCTTTGGGAAGCTGCCGCTCGCCGATTCTCCCGGAGGCGAAGAAGCGGCTTCTTCGCACACAGAGCATTGTGGCGAGCGCAGGGAGCTCCTGAGAGCGGTTTGTGCCGAAAGAAGCCCGGGACCGGCACTTAGCTTCGGAGAGCTGCGTATCTGCGTCTTCTGCGTGTCTTGCCGCTCTACACTCAGCCAAAAGCTTTTCCACCATATCTTGCAAGGAGAAACTCTGCCAGGAAAGAAAACATCCAAAATCTTGTTCTAAAGCTTGCACGGGGGTCTGCAAAGAGTTTGGCAAGAATGAAAGGTAGTTGTCCAAAACTCGTTCTTTTCCAATAGAATAACCATGGAAAAGGCAGGAGAGTGGTAAAGTACTGTTTTCTCTAAGTCTGAATGCTGCCCACACTGTGCCTGTGTGCTGCACCTTGCATCTTCGCCTTTGGGAAGCTGCCGCTCGCCGATTCTCCCGCAGGCGAAGAAGCGGCTTCTTCGCACACAGAGCATTGTGGCGAGCGCAGGGAGCTCCTGAGAGCGGTTTGTGCCGAAAGAAACCCGGGACCGGCACTTAGCTTCGGAGAGCTGCGTATCCGCGTCTTCTGCGTGTCTTGCCGCTCTACACTCAGCAAAAAGCTTTTCCACCATATCTTGCAAGGAGAAACTCTGCCAGGAAAGAAAACATCCAAAATCTTGTTCTAAAGCTTGCAGGGGGGTCTGCAAAGAGTTTGGCAAGAATGAAAGGTAGTTGTCCAAAACTCGTTCTTTTCCAATAGAATAACCATGGAAAAGGCAGGAGAGTGGTAAAGTACTGTTTTCTCTAAGTCTGAAGGCTGCCCACACTGTGCCTGTGTGCTGCAGCTTGCATCTTCGCCTTTGGGAAGCTGCCGCTCGCCGATTCTCCCGGAGGCGAAGAAGCTGCTTCTTCGCACACAGAGCATTGTGGCGAGCGCAGGGAGCTCCTGAGAGCGGTTTGTGCCGAAAGAAGCCCGGGACCGGCACTTAGCTTCGGAGAGCTGCGTATCCGCGTCTTCTGCGTGTCTTGCCGCTCTACACTCAGCAAAAAGCTTTTCCACCACATCTTGCAAGGAGAAACTCTGCCAGGAAAGAAAACATCCAAAATCTTGTTCTAAAGCTTGCACGGGGGTCTGCAAAGAGTTTGGCAAGAATGAAAGGTAGTTGTCCAAAACTCGTTCTTTTCCAATAGAATAACCATGGAAAAGGCAGGAGAGTGGTAAAGTACTGTTTTCTCTAAGTCTGAAGGCTGCCCACACTGTGCCTGTGTGCCGCAGCTTGCATCTTCGCCTTTGGGAAGCTGCCGCTCGCCGATTCTCCCGCAGGCGAAGAAGCGGCTTCTTCGCACACAGAGCATTGTGGCGAGCGCAGGGAGCTCCTGAGAGCGGTTTGTGCCGAAAGAAGCCCGGGACCGGCACTTAGCTTCGGAGAGCTGCGTATCTGCGTCTTCTGCGTGTCTTGCCGCTCTACACTCAGCCAAAAGCTTTTCCACCATATCTTGCAAGGAGAAACTCTGCCAGGAAAGAAAACATCCAAAATCTTGTTCTAAAGCTTGCACGGGGGTCTGCAAAGAGTTTGGCAAGAATGAAAGGTAGTTGTCCAAAACTCGTTCTTTTCCAATAGAATAACCATGGAAAAGGCAGGAGAGTGGTAAAGTACTGTTTTCTCTAAGTCTGAAGGCTGCCCACACTGTGCCTGTGTGCCGCAGCTTGCATCTTCGCCTTTGGGAAGCTGCCGCTCGCCGATTCTCCCGCAGGCGAAGAAGCGGCTTCTTCGCACACAGAGCATTGTGGCGAGCGCAGGGAGCTCCTGAGAGCGGTTTGTGCCGAAAGAAGCCCGGGACCGGCACTTAGCTTCGGAGAGCTGCGTATCTGCGTCTTCTGTGTGTCTTGCCGCTCTACACTCAGCAAAAAGCTTTTCCACCATATCTTGCAAGGAGAAACTCTGCCAGGAAAGAAAACATCCAAAATCTTGTTCTAAAGCTTGCACGGGGGTCTGCAAAGAGTTTGGCAAGAATGAAAGGTAGTTGTCCAAAACTCGTTCTTTTCCAATAGAATAACCATGGAAAAGGCAGGAGAGTGGTAAAGTACTGTTTTCTCTAAGTCTGAATGCTGCCCACACTGTGCCTGTGTGCTGCAGCTTGCATCTTCGCCTTTGGGAAGCTGCCGCTCGCCGATTCTCCCGGAGGCGAAGAAGCGGCTTCTTCGCACACAGAGCATTGTGGCGAGCGCAGGGAGCTCCTGAGAGCGGTTTGTGCCGAAAGAAGCCCGGGACCGGCACTTAGCTTCGGAGAGCTGCGTATCTGCGTCTTCTGCGTGTCTTGCCGCTCTACACTCAGCAAAAAGCTTTTCCACCATATCTTGCAAGGAGAAACTCTGCCAGGAAAGAAAACATCCAAAATCTTGTTCTAAAGCTTGCACGGGGGTCTGCAAAGAGTTTGGCAAGAATGAAAGGTAGTTGTCCAAAACTCGTTCTTTTCCAATAGAATAACCATGGAAAAGGCAGGAGAGTGGTAAAGTACTGTTTTCTCTAAGTCTGAAGGCTGCCCACACTGTGCCTGTGTGCCGCAGCTTGCATCTTCGCCTTTGGGAAGCTGCCGCTCGCCGATTCTCCCGCAGGCGAAGAAGCGGCTTCTTCGCACACAGAGCATTGTGGCGAGCGCAGGGAGCTCCTGAGAGCGGTTTGTGCCGAAAGAAGCCCGGGACCGGCACTTAGCTTCGGAGAGCTGCGTATCTGCGTCTTCTGCGTGTCTTGCCGCTCTACACTCAGCCAAAAGCTTTTCCACCATATCTTGCAAGGAGAAACTCTGCCAGGAAAGAAAACATCCAAAATCTTGTTCTAAAGCTTGCACGGGGGTCTGCAAAGAGTTTGGCAAGAATGAAAGGTAGTTGTCCAAAACTCGTTCTTTTCCAATAGAATAACCATGGAAAAGGCAGGAGAGTGGTAAAGTACTGTTTTCTCTAAGTCTGAAGGCTGCCCACACTGTGCCTGTGTGCTGCAGCTTGCATCTTCGCCTTTGCGAAGCTGCCGCTCGCCGATTCTCCCGGAGGCGAAGAAGCGGCTTCTTCGCACACAGAGCATTGTGGCGAGCGCAGGGAGCTCCTGAGAGCGGTTTGTGCCGAAAGAAGCCCGGGACCGGCACTTAGCTTCGGAGAGCTGCGTATCTGCGTCTTCTGCGTGTCTTGCCGCTCTACACTCAGCCAAAAGCTTTTCCACCATATCTTGCAAGGAGAAACTCTGCCAGGAAAGAAAACATCCAAAATCTTGTTCTAAAGCTTGCACGGAGGTCTGCAAAGAGTTTGGCAAGAATGAAAGGTAGTTGTCCAAAACTCGTTCTTTTCCAATAGAATAACCATGGATAAGGCAGGAGAGTGGTAAAGTACTGTTTTCTCGAAGTCTGAAGGCTGCCCACACTGTGCCTGTGTGCCGCAGCTTGCATCTTCGCCTTTGGGAAGCTGCCGCTCGCCGATTCTCCCGCAGGCGAAGAAGCGGCTTCTTCGCACACAGAGCATTGTGGCGAGCGCAGGGAGCTCCTGAGAGCGGTTTGTGCCGAAAGAAGCCCGGGACCGGCACTTAGCTTCGGAGAGCTGCGTATCTGCGTCTTCTGCGTGTCTTGCCGCTCTACACTCAGCAAAAAGCTTTTCCACCATATCTTGCAAGGAGAAACTCTGCCAGGAAAAAAAACATCCAAAATCTTGTTCTAAAGCTTGCACGGGGGTCTGCAAAGAGTTTGGCAAGAATGAAAGGTAGTTGTCCAAAACTCGTTCTTTTCCAATAGAATAACCATGGAAAAGGCAGGAGAGTGGTAAAGTACTGTTTTCTCTAAGTCTGAATGCTGCCCACACTGTGCCTGCGTGCTGCAGCTTGCATCTTCGCCTTTGGGAAGCTGCCGCTCGCCGATTCTCCCGCAGGCGAAGAAGCGGCTTCTTCGCACACAGAGCATTGTGGCGAGCGCAGGGAGCTCCTGAGAGCGGTTTGTGCCGAAAGAAGCCCGGGACCGGCACTTAGCTTCGGAGAGCTGCGTATCCGCGTCTTCTGCGTGTCTTGCCGCTCTACACTCAGCAAAAAGCTTTTCCACCATATCTTGCAAGGAGAAACTCTGCCAGGAAAGAAAACATCCAAAATCTTGTTCTAAAGCTTGCAGGGGGGTCTGCAAAGAGTTTGGCAAGAATGAAAGGTAGTTGTCCAAAACTCGTTCTTTTCCAATAGAATAACCATGGAAAAGGCAGGAGAGTGGTAAAGTACTGTTTTCTCTAAGTCTGAAGGCTGCCCACACTGTGCCTGTGTGCTGCAGCTTGCATCTTCGCCTTTGGGAAGCTGCCGCTCGCCGATTCTCCCGGAGGCGAAGAAGCGGCTTCTTCGCACACAGAGCATTGTGGCGAGCGCAGGGAGCTCCTGAGAGCGGTTTGTGCCGAAAGAAGCCCGGGACCGGCACTTAGCTTCGGAGAGCTGCGTATCTGCGTCTTCTGCGTGTCTTGCCGCTCTACACTCAGCCAAAAGCTTTTCCACCATATCTTGCAAGGAGAAACTCTGCCAGGAAAGAAAACATCCAAAATCTTGTTCTAAAGCTTGCACGGGGGTCTGCAAAGAGTTTGGCAAGAATGAAAGGTAGTTGTCCAAAACTCGTTCTTTTCCAATAGAATAACCATGGAAAAGGCAGGAGAGTGGTAAAGTACTGTTTTCTCTAAGTCTGAATGCTGCCCACACTGTGCCTGTGTGCTGCACCTTGCATCTTCGCCTTTGGGAAGCTGCCGCTCGCCGATTCTCCCGCAGGCGAAGAAGCGGCTTCTTCGCACACAGAGCATTGTGGCGAGCGCAGGGAGCTCCTGAGAGCGGTTTGTGCCGAAAGAAACCCGGGACCGGCACTTAGCTTCGGAGAGCTGCGTATCCGCGTCTTCTGCGTGTCTTGCCGCTCTACACTCAGCAAAAAGCTTTTCCACCATATCTTGCAAGGAGAAACTCTGCCAGGAAAGAAAACATCCAAAATCTTGTTCTAAAGCTTGCAGGGGGGTCTGCAAAGAGTTTGGCAAGAATGAAAGGTAGTTGTCCAAAACTCGTTCTTTTCCAATAGAATAACCATGGAAAAGGCAGGAGAGTGGTAAAGTACTGTTTTCTCTAAGTCTGAAGGCTGCCCACACTGTGCCTGTGTGCTGCAGCTTGCATCTTCGCCTTTGGGAAGCTGCCGCTCGCCGATTCTCCCGGAGGCGAAGAAGCTGCTTCTTCGCACACAGAGCATTGTGGCGAGCGCAGGGAGCTCCTGAGAGCGGTTTGTGCCGAAAGAAGCCCGGGACCGGCACTTAGCTTCGGAGAGCTGCGTATCCGCGTCTTCTGCGTGTCTTGCCGCTCTACACTCAGCAAAAAGCTTTTCCACCACATCTTGCAAGGAGAAACTCTGCCAGGAAAGAAAACATCCAAAATCTTGTTCTAAAGCTTGCACGGGGGTCTGCAAAGAGTTTGGCAAGAATGAAAGGTAGTTGTCCAAAACTCGTTCTTTTCCAATAGAATAACCATGGAAAAGGCAGGAGAGTGGTAAAGTACTGTTTTCTCTAAGTCTGAAGGCTGCCCACACTGTGCCTGTGTGCCGCAGCTTGCATCTTCGCCTTTGGGAAGCTGCCGCTCGCCGATTCTCCCGCAGGCGAAGAAGCGGCTTCTTCGCACACAGAGCATTGTGGCGAGCGCAGGGAGCTCCTGAGAGCGGTTTGTGCCGAAAGAAGCCCGGGACCGGCACTTAGCTTCGGAGAGCTGCGTATCTGCGTCTTCTGCGTGTCTTGCCGCTCTACACTCAGCCAAAAGCTTTTCCACCATATCTTGCAAGGAGAAACTCTGCCAGGAAAGAAAACATCCAAAATCTTGTTCTAAAGCTTGCACGGGGGTCTGCAAAGAGTTTGGCAAGAATGAAAGGTAGTTGTCCAAAACTCGTTCTTTTCCAATAGAATAACCATGGAAAAGGCAGGAGAGTGGTAAAGTACTGTTTTCTCTAAGTCTGAAGGCTGCCCACACTGTGCCTGTGTGCCGCAGCTTGCATCTTCGCCTTTGGGAAGCTGCCGCTCGCCGATTCTCCCGCAGGCGAAGAAGCGGCTTCTTCGCACACAGAGCATTGTGGCGAGCGCAGGGAGCTCCTGAGAGCGGTTTGTGCCGAAAGAAGCCCGGGACCGGCACTTAGCTTCGGAGAGCTGCGTATCTGCGTCTTCTGTGTGTCTTGCCGCTCTACACTCAGCAAAAAGCTTTTCCACCATATCTTGCAAGGAGAAACTCTGCCAGGAAAGAAAACATCCAAAATCTTGTTCTAAAGCTTGCACGGGGGTCTGCAAAGAGTTTGGCAAGAATGAAAGGTAGTTGTCCAAAACTCGTTCTTTTCCAATAGAATAACCATGGAAAAGGCAGGAGAGTGGTAAAGTACTGTTTTCTCTAAGTCTGAATGCTGCCCACACTGTGCCTGTGTGCTGCAGCTTGCATCTTCGCCTTTGGGAAGCTGCCGCTCGCCGATTCTCCCGGAGGCGAAGAAGCGGCTTCTTCGCACACAGAGCATTGTGGCGAGCGCAGGGAGCTCCTGAGAGCGGTTTGTGCCGAAAGAAGCCCGGGACCGGCACTTAGCTTCGGAGAGCTGCGTATCTGCGTCTTCTGCGTGTCTTGCCGCTCTACACTCAGCAAAAAGCTTTTCCACCATATCTTGCAAGGAGAAACTCTGCCAGGAAAGAAAACATCCAAAATCTTGTTCTAAAGCTTGCACGGGGGTCTGCAAAGAGTTTGGCAAGAATGAAAGGTAGTTGTCCAAAACTCGTTCTTTTCCAATAGAATAACCATGGAAAAGGCAGGAGAGTGGTAAAGTACTGTTTTCTCTAAGTCTGAAGGCTGCCCACACTGTGCCTGTGTGCCGCAGCTTGCATCTTCGCCTTTGGGAAGCTGCCGCTCGCCGATTCTCCCGCAGGCGAAGAAGCGGCTTCTTCGCACACAGAGCATTGTGGCGAGCGCAGGGAGCTCCTGAGAGCGGTTTGTGCCGAAAGAAGCCCGGGACCGGCACTTAGCTTCGGAGAGCTGCGTATCTGCGTCTTCTGCGTGTCTTGCCGCTCTACACTCAGCCAAAAGCTTTTCCACCATATCTTGCAAGGAGAAACTCTGCCAGGAAAGAAAACATCCAAAATCTTGTTCTAAAGCTTGCACGGGGGTCTGCAAAGAGTTTGGCAAGAATGAAAGGTAGTTGTCCAAAACTCGTTCTTTTCCAATAGAATAACCATGGAAAAGGCAGGAGAGTGGTAAAGTACTGTTTTCTCTAAGTCTGAAGGCTGCCCACACTGTGCCTGTGTGCCGCAGCTTGCATCTTCGCCTTTGGGAAGCTGCCGCTCGCCGATTCTCCCGGAGGCGAAGAAGCGGCTTCTTCGCACACAGAGCATTGTGGCGAGCGCAGGGAGCTCCTGAGAGCGGTTTGTGCCGAAAGAAGCCCGGGACCGGCACTTAGCTTCGGAGAGCTGCGTATCCGCGTCTTCTGCGTGTCTTGCCGCTCTACACTCAGCAAAAAGCTTTTCCACCATATCTTGCAAGGAGAAACTCTGCCAGGAAAGAAAACATCCAAAATCTTGTTCTAAAGCTTGCACGGAGGTCTGCAAAGAGTTTGGCAAGAATGAAAGGTAGTTGTCCAAAACTCGTTCTTTTCCAATAGAATAACCATGGATAAGGCAGGAGAGTGGTAAAGTACTGTTTTCTCTAAGTCTGAAGGCTGCCCACACTGTGCCTGTGTGCTGCAGCTTGCATCTTCGCCTTTGGGAAGCTGCCGCTCGCCGATTCTCCCGCAGGCGAAGAAGCGGCTTCTTCGCACACAGAGCATTGTGGCGAGCGCAGGGAGCTCCTGAGAGCGGTTTGTGCCGAAAGAAGCCCGGGACCGGCACTTAGCTTCGGAGAGCTGCGTATCTGCGTCTTCTGCGTGTCTTGCCGCTCTACACTCAGCAAAAAGCTTTTCCACCATATCTTGCAAGGAGAAACTCTGCCAGGAAAGAAAACATCCAAAATCTTGTTCTAAAGCTTGCACGGGGGTCTGCAAAGAGTTTGGCAAGAATGAAAGGTAGTTGTCCAAAACTCGTTCTTTTCCAATAGAATAACCATGGAAAAGGCAGGAGAGTGGTAAAGTACTGTTTTCTCTAAGTCTGAAGGCTGCCCACACTGTGCCTGTGTGCCGCAGCTTGCATCTTCGCCTTTGGGAAACTGCCGCTCGCCGATTCTCCCGCAGGCGAAGAAGCGGCTTCTTCGCACACAGAGCATTGTGGCGAGCGCAGGGAGCTCCTGAGAGCGGTTTGTGCCGAAAGAAGCCCGGGACCGGCGCTTAGCTTCGGAGAGCTGCGTATCTGCGTCTTCTGCGTGTCTTGCCGCTCTACACTCAGCAAAAAGCTTTTCCACCATATCTTGCAAGGAGAAACTCTGCCAGGAAAGAAAACATCCAAAATCTTGTTCTAAAGCTTGCACGGGGGTCTGCAAAGAGTTTGGCAAGAATGAAAGGTAGTTGTCCAAAACTCGTTCTTTTCCAATAGAATAACCATGGAAAAGGCAGGAGAGTGGTAAAGTACTGTTTTCTCTAAGTCTGAATGCTGCCCACACTGTGCCTGCGTGCTGCAGCTTGCATCTTCGCCTTTGGGAAGCTGCCGCTCGCCGATTCTCCCGGAGGCGAAGAAGCGGCTTCTTCGCACACAGAGCATTGTGGCGAGCGCAGGGAGCTCCTGAGAGCGGTTTGTGCCGAAAGAAACCCGGGACCGGCACTTAGCTTCGGAGAGCTGCGTATCTGCGTCTTCTGCGTGTCTTGCCGCTCTACACTCAGCCAAAAGCTTTTCCACCATATCTTGCAAGGAGAAACTCTGCCAGGAAAGAAAACATCCAAAATCTTGTTCTAAAGCTTGCACGGGGGTCTGCAAAGAGTTTGGCAAGAATGAAAGGTAGTTGTCCAAAACTCGTTCTTTTCCAATAGAATAACCATGGAAAAGGCAGGAGAGTGGTAAAGTACTGTTTTCTCTAAGTCTGAATGCTGCCCACACTGTGCCTGTGTGCTGCACCTTGCATCTTCGCCTTTGGGAAGCTGCCGCTCGCCGATTCTCCCGCAGGCGAAGAAGCGGCTTCTTCGCACACAGAGCATTGTGGCGAGCGCAGGGAGCTCCTGAGAGCGGTTTGTGCCGAAAGAAGCCCGGGACCGGCACTTAGCTTCGGAGAGCTGCGTATCCGCGTCTTCTGCGTGTCTTGCCGCTCTACACTCAGCAAAAAGCTTTTCCACCATATCTTGCAAGGAGAAACTCTGCCAGGAAAGAAAACATCCAAAAACTTGTTCTAAAGCTTGCACGGGGGTCTGCAAAGAGTTTGGCAAGAATGAAAGGTAGTTGTCCAAAACTCGTTCTTTTCCAATAGAATAACCATGGAAAAGGCAGGAGAGTGGTAAAGTACTGTTTTCTCTAAGTCTGAATGCTGCCCACACTGTGCCTGTGTGCTGCAGCTTGCATCTTCGCCTTTGGGAAGCTGCCGCTCGCCGATTCTCCCGCAGGCGAAGAAGCGGCTTCTTCGCACACAGAGCATTGTGGCGAGCGCAGGGAGCTCCTGAGAGCGGTTTGTGCCGAAAGAAGCCCGGGACCGGCACTTAGCTTCGGAGAGCTGCGTATCTGCGTCTTCTGCGTGTCTTGCCGCTCTACACTCAGCAAAAAGCTTTTCCACCATATCTTGCAAGGAGAAACTCTGCCAGGAAAGAAAACATCCAAAATCTTGTTCTAAAGCTTGCACGGGGGTCTGCAAAGAGTTTGGCAAGAATGAAAGGTAGTTGTCCAAAACTCGTTCTTTTCCAATAGAATAACCATGGAAAAGGCAGGAGAGTGGTAAAGTACTGTTTTCTCTAAGTCTGAAGGCTGCCCACACTGTGCCTGTGTGCCGCAGCTTGCATCTTCGCCTTTGGCAAGCTGCCGCTCGCCGATTCTCCCGCAGGCGAAGAAGCGGCTTCTTCGCACACAGAGCATTGTGGCGAGCGCAGGGAGCTCCTGAGAGCGGTTTGTGCCGAAAGAAGCCCGGGACCGGCACTTAGCTTCGGAGAGCTGCGTATCTGCGTCTTCTGTGTGTCTTGCCGCTCTACACTCAGCAAAAAGCTTTTCCACCATATCTTGCAAGGAGAAACTCTGCCAGGAAAGAAAACATCCAAAATCTTGTTCTAAAGCTTGCACGGGGGTCTGCAAAGAGTTTGGCAAGAATGAAAGGTAGTTGTCCAAAACTCGTTCTTTTCCAATAGAATAACCATGGATAAGGCAGGAGAGTGGTAAAGTACTGTTTTCTCTAAGTCTGAATGCTGCCCACACTGTGCCTGTGTGCTGCAGCTTGCATCTTCGCCTTTGGGAAGCTGCCGCTCGCCGATTCTCCCGGAGGCGAAGAAGCGGCTTCTTCGCACACAGAGCATTGTAGCGAGCGCAGGGAGCTCCTGAGAGCGGTTTGTGCCGAAAGAAGCCCGGGACCGGCACTTAGCTTCGGAGAGCTGCGTATCTGCGTCTTCTGCGTGTCTTGCCGCTCTACACTCAGCAAAAAGCTTTTCCACCATATCTTGCAAGGAGAAACTCTGCCAGGAAAGAAAACATCCAAAATCTTGTTCTAAAGCTTGCACGGGGGTCTGCAAAGAGTTTGGCAAGAATGAAAGGTAGTTGTCCAAAACTCGTTCTTTTCCAATAGAATAACCATGGAAAAGGCAGGAGAGTGGTAAAGTACTGTTTTCTCTAAGTCTGAAGGCTGCCCACACTGTGCCTGTGTGCCGCAGCTTGCATCTTCGCCTTTGGGAAGCTGCCGCTCGCCGATTCTCCCGCAGGCGAAGAAGCGGCTTCTTCGCACACAGAGCATTGTGGCGAGCGCAGGGAGCTCCTGAGAGCGGTTTGTGCCGAAAGAAGCCCGGGACCGGCACTTAGCTTCGGAGAGCTGCGTATCTGCGTCTTCTGCGTGTCTTGCCGCTCTACACTCAGCCAAAAGCTTTTCCACCATATCTTGCAAGGAGAAACTCTGCCAGGAAAGAAAACATCCAAAATCTTGTTCTAAAGCTTGCACGGGGGTCTGCAAAGAGTTTGGCAAGAATGAAAGGTAGTTGTCCAAAACTCGTTCTTTTCCAATAGAATAACCATGGAAAAGGCAGGAGAGTGGTAAAGTACTGTTTTCTCTAAGTCTGAAGGCTGCCCACACTGTGCCTGTGTGCCGCAGCTTGCATCTTCGCCTTTGGGAAGCTGCCGCTCGCCGATTCTCCCGGAGGCGAAGAAGCGGCTTCTTCGCACACAGAGCATTGTGGCGAGCGCAGGGAGCTCCTGAGAGCGGTTTGTGCCGAAAGAAGCCCGGGACCGGCACTTAGCTTCGGAGAGCTGCGTATCTGCGTCTTCTGCGTGTCTTGCCGCTCTACACTCAGCAAAAAGCTTTTCCACCATATCTTGCAAGGAGAAACTCTGCCAGGAAAGAAAACATCCAAAATCTTGTTCTAAAGCTTGCACGGGGGTCTGCAAAGAGTTTGGCAAGAATGAAAGGTAGTTGTCCAAAACTCGTTCTTTTCCAATAGAATAACCATGGAAAAGGCAGGAGAGTGGTAAAGTACTGTTTTCTCTAAGTCTGAAGGCTGCCCACACTGTGCCTGTGTGCCGCAGCTTGCATCTTCGCCTTTGGGAAGCTGCCGCTCGCCGATTCTCCCGCAGGCGAAGAAGCGGCTTCTTCGCACACAGAGCATTGTGGCGAGCGCAGGGAGCTCCTGAGAGCGGTTTGTGCCGAAAGAAGCCCGGGACCGGCACTTAGCTTCGGAGAGCTGCGTATCTGCGTCTTCTGCGTGTCTTGCCGCTCTACACTCAGCAAAAAGCTTTTCCACCATATCTTGCAAGGAGAAACTCTGCCAGGAAAGAAAACATCCAAAATCTGGTTCTAAAGCTTGCACGGGGGTCTGCAAAGAGTTTGGCAAGAATGAAAGGTAGTTGTCCAAAACTCGTTCTTTTCCAATAGAATAACCATGGAAAAGGCAGGAGAGTGGTAAAGTACTGTTTTCTCTAAGTCTGAAGGCTGCCCACACTGTGCCTGTGTGCTGCAGCTTGCATCTTCGCCTTTGCGAAGCTGCCGCTCGCCGATTCTCCCGGAGGCGAAGAAGCGGCTTCTTCGCACACAGAGCATTGTGGCGAGCGCAGGGAGCTCCTGAGAGCGGTTTGTGCCGAAAGAAGCCCGGGACCGGCACTTAGCTTCGGAGAGCTGCGTATCTGCGTCTTCTGCGTGTCTTGCCGCTCTACACTCAGCCAAAAGCTTTTCCACCATATCTTGCAAGGAGAAACTCTGCCAGGAAAGAAAACATCCAAAATCTTGTTCTAAAGCTTGCACGGAGGTCTGCAAAGAGTTTGGCAAGAATGAAAGGTAGTTGTCCAAAACTCGTTCTTTTCCAATAGAATAACCATGGATAAGGCAGGAGAGTGGTAAAGTACTGTTTTCTCTAAGTCTGAATGCTGCCCACACTGTGCCTGTGTGCCGCAGCTTGCATCTTCGCCTTTGGGAAACTGCCGCTCGCCGATTCTCCCGCAGGCGAAGAAGCGGCTTCTTCGCACACAGAGCATTGTGGCGAGCGCAGGGAGCTCCTGAGAGCGGTTTGTGCCGAAAGAAGCCCGGGACCGGCGCTTAGCTTCGGAGAGCTGCGTATCTGCGTCTTCTGCGTGTCTTGCCGCTCTACACTCAGCAAAAAGCTTTTCCACCATATCTTGCAAGGAGAAACTCTGCCAGGAAAGAAAACATCCAAAATCTTGTTCTAAAGCTTGCACGGGGGTCTGCAAAGAGTTTGGCAAGAATGAAAGGTAGTTGTCCAAAACTCGTTCTTTTCCAATAGAATAACCATGGAAAAGGCAGGAGAGTGGTAAAGTACTGTTTTCTCTAAGTCTGAATGCTGCCCACACTGTGCCTGCGTGCTGCAGCTTGCATCTTCGCCTTTGGGAAGCTGCCGCTCGCCGATTCTCCCGGAGGCGAAGAAGCGGCTTCTTCGCACACAGAGCATTGTGGCGAGCGCAGGGAGCTCCTGAGAGCGGTTTGTGCCGAAAGAAACCCGGGACCGGCACTTAGCTTCGGAGAGCTGCGTATCTGCGTCTTCTGCGTGTCTTGCCGCTCTACACTCAGCCAAAAGCTTTTCCACCATATCTTGCAAGGAGAAACTCTGCCAGGAAAGAAAACATCCAAAATCTTGTTCTAAAGCTTGCACGGGGGTCTGCAAAGAGTTTGGCAAGAATGAAAGGTAGTTGTCCAAAACTCGTTCTTTTCCAATAGAATAACCATGGATAAGGCAGGAGAGTGGTAAAGTACTGTTTTCTCTAAGTCTGAATGCTGCCCACACTGTGCCTGTGTGCTGCAGCTTGCATCTTCGCCTTTGGGAAGCTGCCGCTCGCCGATTCTCCCGGAGGCGAAGAAGCGGCTTCTTCGCACACAGAGCATTGTAGCGAGCGCAGGGAGCTCCTGAGAGCGGTTTGTGCCGAAAGAAGCCCGGGACCGGCACTTAGCTTCGGAGAGCTGCGTATCTGCGTCTTCTGCGTGTCTTGCCGCTCTACACTCAGCAAAAAGCTTTTCCACCATATCTTGCAAGGAGAAACTCTGCCAGGAAAGAAAACATCCAAAATCTTGTTCTAAAGCTTGCACGGGGGTCTGCAAAGAGTTTGGCAAGAATGAAAGGTAGTTGTCCAAAACTCGTTCTTTTCCAATAGAATAACCATGGAAAAGGCAGGAGAGTGGTAAAGTACTGTTTTCTCTAAGTCTGAAGGCTGCCCACACTGTGCCTGTGTGCCGCAGCTTGCATCTTCGCCTTTGGGAAGCTGCCGCTCGCCGATTCTCCCGCAGGCGAAGAAGCGGCTTCTTCGCACACAGAGCATTGTGGCGAGCGCAGGGAGCTCCTGAGAGCGGTTTGTGCCGAAAGAAGCCCGGGACCGGCACTTAGCTTCGGAGAGCTGCGTATCTGCGTCTTCTGCGTGTCTTGCCGCTCTACACTCAGCCAAAAGCTTTTCCACCATATCTTGCAAGGAGAAACTCTGCCAGGAAAGAAAACATCCAAAATCTTGTTCTAAAGCTTGCACGGGGGTCTGCAAAGAGTTTGGCAAGAATGAAAGGTAGTTGTCCAAAACTCGTTCTTTTCCAATAGAATAACCATGGAAAAGGCAGGAGAGTGGTAAAGTACTGTTTTCTCTAAGTCTGAAGGCTGCCCACACTGTGCCTGTGTGCCGCAGCTTGCATCTTCGCCTTTGGGAAGCTGCCGCTCGCCGATTCTCCCGGAGGCGAAGAAGCGGCTTCTTCGCACACAGAGCATTGTGGCGAGCGCAGGGAGCTCCTGAGAGCGGTTTGTGCCGAAAGAAGCCCGGGACCGGCACTTAGCTTCGGAGAGCTGCGTATCTGCGTCTTCTGCGTGTCTTGCCGCTCTACACTCAGCAAAAAGCTTTTCCACCATATCTTGCAAGGAGAAACTCTGCCAGGAAAGAAAACATCCAAAATCTTGTTCTAAAGCTTGCACGGGGGTCTGCAAAGAGTTTGGCAAGAATGAAAGGTAGTTGTCCAAAACTCGTTCTTTTCCAATAGAATAACCATGGAAAAGGCAGGAGAGTGGTAAAGTACTGTTTTCTCTAAGTCTGAAGGCTGCCCACACTGTGCCTGTGTGCCGCAGCTTGCATCTTCGCCTTTGGGAAGCTGCCGCTCGCCGATTCTCCCGCAGGCGAAGAAGCGGCTTCTTCGCACACAGAGCATTGTGGCGAGCGCAGGGAGCTCCTGAGAGCGGTTTGTGCCGAAAGAAGCCCGGGACCGGCACTTAGCTTCGGAGAGCTGCGTATCTGCGTCTTCTGCGTGTCTTGCCGCTCTACACTCAGCAAAAAGCTTTTCCACCATATCTTGCAAGGAGAAACTCTGCCAGGAAAGAAAACATCCAAAATCTGGTTCTAAAGCTTGCACGGGGGTCTGCAAAGAGTTTGGCAAGAATGAAAGGTAGTTGTCCAAAACTCGTTCTTTTCCAATAGAATAACCATGGAAAAGGCAGGAGAGTGGTAAAGTACTGTTTTCTCTAAGTCTGAAGGCTGCCCACACTGTGCCTGTGTGCTGCAGCTTGCATCTTCGCCTTTGCGAAGCTGCCGCTCGCCGATTCTCCCGCAGGCGAAGAAGCGGCTTCTTCGCACACAGAGCATTGTGGCGAGCGCAGGGAGCTCCTGAGAGCGGTTTGTGCCGAAAGAAGCCCGGGACCGGCACTTAGCTTCGGAGAGCTGCGTATCTGCGTCTTCTGCGTGTCTTGCCGCTCTACACTCAGCCAAAAGCTTTTCCACCATATCTTGCAAGGAGAAACTCTGCCAGGAAAGAAAACATCCAAAATCTTGTTCTAAAGCTTGCACGGAGGTCTGCAAAGAGTTTGGCAAGAATGAAAGGTAGTTGTCCAAAACTCGTTCTTTTCCAATAGAATAACCATGGATAAGGCAGGAGAGTGGTAAAGTACTGTTTTCTCTAAGTCTGAATGCTGCCCACACTGTGCCTGTGTGCTGCAGCTTGCATCTTCGCCTTTGGGAAGCTGCCGCTCGCCGATTCTCCCGCAGGCGAAGAAGCGGCTTCTTCGCACACAGAGCATTGTGGCGAGCGCAGGGAGCTCCTGAGAGCGGTTTGTGCCGAAAGAAGCCCGGGACCGGCACTTAGCTTCGGAGAGCTGCGTATCTGCGTCTTCTGCGTGTCTTGCCGCTCTACACTCAGCAAAAAGCTTTTCCACCATATCTTGCAAGGAGAAACTCTGCCAGGAAAGAAAACATCCAAAATCTTGTTCTAAAGCTTGCACGGGGGTCTGCAAAGAGTTTGGCAAGAATGAAAGGTAGTTGTCCAAAACTCGTTCTTTTCCAATAGAATAACCATGGAAAAGGCAGGAGAGTGGTAAAGTACTGTTTTCTCTAAGTCTGAAGGCTGCCCACACTGTGCCTGTGTGCCGCAGCTTGCATCTTCGCCTTTGGGAAACTGCCGCTCGCCGATTCTCCCGCAGGCGAAGAAGCGGCTTCTTCGCACACAGAGCATTGTGGCGAGCGCAGGGAGCTCCTGAGAGCGGTTTGTGCCGAAAGAAGCCCGGGACCGGCGCTTAGCTTCGGAGAGCTGCGTATCTGCGTCTTCTGCGTGTCTTGCCGCTCTACACTCAGCAAAAAGCTTTTCCACCATATCTTGCAAGGAGAAACTCTGCCAGGAAAGAAAACATCCAAAATCTTGTTCTAAAGCTTGCACGGGGGTCTGCAAAGAGTTTGGCAAGAATGAAAGGTAGTTGTCCAAAACTCGTTCTTTTCCAATAGAATAACCATGGAAAAGGCAGGAGAGTGGTAAAGTACTGTTTTCTCTAAGTCTGAATGCTGCCCACACTGTGCCTGCGTGCTGCAGCTTGCATCTTCGCCTTTGGGAAGCTGCCGCTCGCCGATTCTCCCGGAGGCGAAGAAGCGGCTTCTTCGCACACAGAGCATTGTGGCGAGCGCAGGGAGCTCCTGAGAGCGGTTTGTGCCGAAAGAAACCCGGGACCGGCACTTAGCTTCGGAGAGCTGCGTATCTGCGTCTTCTGCGTGTCTTGCCGCTCTACACTCAGCCAAAAGCTTTTCCACCATATCTTGCAAGGAGAAACTCTGCCAGGAAAGAAAACATCCAAAATCTTGTTCTAAAGCTTGCACGGGGGTCTGCAAAGAGTTTGGCAAGAATGAAAGGTAGTTGTCCAAAACTCGTTCTTTTCCAATAGAATAACCATGGAAAAGGCAGGAGAGTGGTAAAGTACTGTTTTCTCTAAGTCTGAATGCTGCCCACACTGTGCCTGTGTGCTGCACCTTGCATCTTCGCCTTTGGGAAGCTGCCGCTCGCCGATTCTCCCGCAGGCGAAGAAGCGGCTTCTTCGCACACAGAGCATTGTGGCGAGCGCAGGGAGCTCCTGAGAGCGGTTTGTGCCGAAAGAAGCCCGGGACCGGCACTTAGCTTCGGAGAGCTGCGTATCCGCGTCTTCTGCGTGTCTTGCCGCTCTACACTCAGCAAAAAGCTTTTCCACCATATCTTGCAAGGAGAAACTCTGCCAGGAAAGAAAACATCCAAAAACTTGTTCTAAAGCTTGCACGGGGGTCTGCAAAGAGTTTGGCAAGAATGAAAGGTAGTTGTCCAAAACTCGTTCTTTTCCAATAGAATAACCATGGAAAAGGCAGGAGAGTGGTAAAGTACTGTTTTCTCTAAGTCTGAATGCTGCCCACACTGTGCCTGTGTGCTGCAGCTTGCATCTTCGCCTTTGGGAAGCTGCCGCTCGCCGATTCTCCCGCAGGCGAAGAAGCGGCTTCTTCGCACACAGAGCATTGTGGCGAGCGCAGGGAGCTCCTGAGAGCGGTTTGTGCCGAAAGAAGCCCGGGACCGGCACTTAGCTTCGGAGAGCTGCGTATCTGCGTCTTCTGCGTGTCTTGCCGCTCTACACTCAGCAAAAAGCTTTTCCACCATATCTTGCAAGGAGAAACTCTGCCAGGAAAGAAAACATCCAAAATCTTGTTCTAAAGCTTGCACGGGGGTCTGCAAAGAGTTTGGCAAGAATGAAAGGTAGTTGTCCAAAACTCGTTCTTTTCCAATAGAATAACCATGGAAAAGGCAGGAGAGTGGTAAAGTACTGTTTTCTCTAAGTCTGAAGGCTGCCCACACTGTGCCTGTGTGCCGCAGCTTGCATCTTCGCCTTTGGCAAGCTGCCGCTCGCCGATTCTCCCGCAGGCGAAGAAGCGGCTTCTTCGCACACAGAGCATTGTGGCGAGCGCAGGGAGCTCCTGAGAGCGGTTTGTGCCGAAAGAAGCCCGGGACCGGCACTTAGCTTCGGAGAGCTGCGTATCTGCGTCTTCTGTGTGTCTTGCCGCTCTACACTCAGCAAAAAGCTTTTCCACCATATCTTGCAAGGAGAAACTCTGCCAGGAAAGAAAACATCCAAAATCTTGTTCTAAAGCTTGCACGGGGGTCTGCAAAGAGTTTGGCAAGAATGAAAGGTAGTTGTCCAAAACTCGTTCTTTTCCAATAGAATAACCATGGATAAGGCAGGAGAGTGGTAAAGTACTGTTTTCTCTAAGTCTGAATGCTGCCCACACTGTGCCTGTGTGCTGCAGCTTGCATCTTCGCCTTTGGGAAGCTGCCGCTCGCCGATTCTCCCGGAGGCGAAGAAGCGGCTTCTTCGCACACAGAGCATTGTGGCGAGCGCAGGGAGCTCCTGAGAGCGGTTTGTGCCGAAAGAAGCCCGGGACCGGCACTTAGCTTCGGAGAGCTGCGTATCTGCGTCTTCTGCGTGTCTTGCCGCTCTACACTCAGCAAAAAGCTTTTCCACCATATCTTGCAAGGAGAAACTCTGCCAGGAAAGAAAACATCCAAAATCTTGTTCTAAAGCTTGCACGGGGGTCTGCAAAGAGTTTGGCAAGAATGAAAGGTAGTTGTCCAAAACTCGTTCTTTTCCAATAGAATAACCATGGAAAAGGCAGGAGAGTGGTAAAGTACTGTTTTCTCTAAGTCTGAAGGCTGCCCACACTGTGCCTGTGTGCTGCAGCTTGCATCTTCGCCTTTGGCAAGCTGCCGCTCGCCGATTCTCCCGGAGGCGAAGAAGCGGCTTCTTCGCACACAGAGCATTGTGGCGAGCGCAGGGAGCTCCTGAGAGCGGTTTGTGCCGAAAGAAGCCCGGGACCGGCACTTAGCTTCGGAGAGCTGCGTATCTGCGTCTTCTGCGTGTCTTGCCGCTCTACACTCAGCCAAAAGCTTTTCCACCATATCTTGCAAGGAGAAACTCTGCCAGGAAAGAAAACATCCAAAATCTTGTTCTAAAGCTTGCACGGGGGTCTGCAAAGAGTTTGGCAAGAATGAAAGGTAGTTGTCCAAAACTCGTTCTTTTCCAATAGAATAACCATGGAAAAGGCAGGAGAGTGGTAAAGTACTGTTTTCTCTAAGTCTGAATGCTGCCCACACTGTGCCTGTGTGCTGCACCTTGCATCTTCGCCTTTGGGAAGCTGCCGCTCGCCGATTCTCCCGCAGGCGAAGAAGCGGCTTCTTCGCACACAGAGCATTGTGGCGAGCGCAGGGAGCTCCTGAGAGCGGTTTGTGCCGAAAGAAGCCCGGGACCGGCACTTAGCTTCGGAGAGCTGCGTATCCGCGTCTTCTGCGTGTCTTGCCGCTCTACACTCAGCAAAAAGCTTTTCCACCATATCTTGCAAGGAGAAACTCTGCCAGGAAAGAAAACATCCAAAATCTGGTTCTAAAGCTTGCACGGGGGTCTGCAAAGAGTTTGGCAAGAATGAAAGGTAGTTGTCCAAAACTCGTTCTTTTCCAATAGAATAACCATGGAAAAGGCAGGAGAGTGGTAAAGTACTGTTTTCTCTAAGTCTGAATGCTGCCCACACTGTGCCTGTGTGCTGCAGCTTGCATCTTCGCCTTTGGGAAGCTGCCGCTCGCCGATTCTCCCGCAGGCGAAGAAGCGGCTTCTTCGCACACAGAGCATTGTGGCGAGCGCAGGGAGCTCCTGAGAGCGGTTTGTGCCGAAAGAAGCCCGGGACCGGCACTTAGCTTCGGAGAGCTGCGTATCTGCGTCTTCTGCGTGTCTTGCCGCTCTACACTCAGCAAAAAGCTTTTCCACCATATCTTGCAAGGAGAAACTCTGCCAGGAAAGAAAACATCCAAAATCTGGTTCTAAAGCTTGCACGGGGGTCTGCAAAGAGTTTGGCAAGAATGAAAGGTAGTTGTCCAAAACTCGTTCTTTTCCAATAGAATAACCATGGAAAAGGCAGGAGAGTGGTAAAGTACTGTTTTCTCTAAGTCTGAAGGCTGCCCACACTGTGCCTGTGTGCTGCAGCTTGCATCTTCGCCTTTGCGAAGCTGCCGCTCGCCGATTCTCCCGGAGGCGAAGAAGCGGCTTCTTCGCACACAGAGCATTGTGGCGAGCGCAGGGAGCTCCTGAGAGCGGTTTGTGCCGAAAGAAGCCCGGGACCGGCACTTAGCTTCGGAGAGCTGCGTATCTGCGTCTTCTGCGTGTCTTGCCGCTCTACACTCAGCCAAAAGCTTTTCCACCATATCTTGCAAGGAGAAACTCTGCCAGGAAAGAAAACATCCAAAATCTTGTTCTAAAGCTTGCACGGAGGTCTGCAAAGAGTTTGGCAAGAATGAAAGGTAGTTGTCCAAAACTCGTTCTTTTCCAATAGAATAACCATGGATAAGGCAGGAGAGTGGTAAAGTACTGTTTTCTCTAAGTCTGAAGGCTGCCCACACTGTGCCTGTGTGCTGCAGCTTGCATCTTCGCCTTTGGGAAGCTGCCGCTCGCCGATTCTCCCGCAGGCGAAGAAGCGGCTTCTTCGCACACAGAGCATTGTGGCGAGCGCAGGGAGCTCCTGAGAGCGGTTTGTGCCGAAAGAAGCCCGGGACCGGCACTTAGCTTCGGAGAGCTGCGTATCTGCGTCTTCTGCGTGTCTTGCCGCTCTACACTCAGCAAAAAGCTTTTCCACCATATCTTGCAAGGAGAAACTCTGCCAGGAAAGAAAACATCCAAAATCTGGTTCTAAAGCTTGCACGGGGGTCTGCAAAGAGTTTGGCAAGAATGAAAGGTAGTTGTCCAAAACTCGTTCTTTTCCAATAGAATAACCATGGAAAAGGCAGGAGAGTGGTAAAGTACTGTTTTCTCTAAGTCTGAAGGCTGCCCACACTGTGCCTGTGTGCTGCAGCTTGCATCTTCGCCTTTGGGAAGCTGCCGCTCGCCGATTCTCCCGGAGGCGAAGAAGCGGCTTCTTCGCACACAGAGCATTGTGGCGAGCGCAGGGAGCTCCTGAGAGCGGTTTGTGCCGAAAGAAGCCCGGGACCGGCACTTAGCTTCGGAGAGCTGCGTATCTGCGTCTTCTGCGTGTCTTGCCGCTCTACACTCAGCAAAAAGCTTTTCCACCATATCTTGCAAGGAGAAACTCTGCCAGGAAAGAAAACATCCAAAAACTTGTTCTAAAGCTTGCACGGGGGTCTGCAAAGAGTTTGGCAAGAATGAAAGGTAGTTGTCCAAAACTCGTTCTTTTCCAATAGAATAACCATGGAAAAGGCAGGAGAGTGGTAAAGTACTGTTTTCTCTAAGTCTGAAGGCTGCCCACACTGTGCCTGTGTGCCGCAGCTTGCATCTTCGCCTTTGGGAAGCTGCCGCTCGCCGATTCTCCCGCAGGCGAAGAAGCGGCTTCTTCGCACACAGAGCATTGTGGCGAGCGCAGGGAGCTCCTGAGAGCGGTTTGTGCCGAAAGAAGCCCGGGACCGGCACTTAGCTTCGGAGAGCTGCGTATCTGCGTCTTCTGCGTGTCTTGCCGCTCTACACTCAGCAAAAAGCTTTTCCACCATATCTTGCAAGGAGAAACTCTGCCAGGAAAGAAAACATCCAAAATCTTGTTCTAAAGCTTGCACGGGGGTCTGCAAAGAGTTTGGCAAGAATGAAAGGTAGTTGTCCAAAACTCGTTCTTTTCCAATAGAATAACCATGGAAAAGGCAGGAGAGTGGTAAAGTACTGTTTTCTCTAAGTCTGAAGGCTGCCCACACTGTGCCTGTGTGCCGCAGCTTGCATCTTCGCCTTTGGGAAGCTGCCGCTCGCCGATTCTCCCGCAGGCGAAGAAGCGGCTTCTTCGCACACAGAGCATTGTGGCGAGCGCAGGGAGCTCCTGAGAGCGGTTTGTGCCGAAAGAAGCCCGGGACCGGCACTTAGCTTCGGAGAGCTGCGTATCTGCGTCTTCTGCGTGTCTTGCCGCTCTACACTCAGCCAAAAGCTTTTCCACCATATCTTGCAAGGAGAAACTCTGCCAGGAAAGAAAACATCCAAAATCTTGTTCTAAAGCTTGCACGGAGGTCTGCAAAGAGTTTGGCAAGAATGAAAGGTAGTTGTCCAAAACTCGTTCTTTTCCAATAGAATAACCATGGATAAGGCAGGAGAGTGGTAAAGTACTGTTTTCTCTAAGTCTGAAGGCTGCCCACACTGTGCCTGTGTGCTGCAGCTTGCATCTTCGCCTTTGGGAAGCTGCCGCTCGCCGATTCTCCCGCAGGCGAAGAAGCGGCTTCTTCGCACACAGAGCATTGTGGCGAGCGCAGGGAGCTCCTGAGAGCGGTTTGTGCCGAAAGAAGCCCGGGACCGGCACTTAGCTTCGGAGAGCTGCGTATCTGCGTCTTCTGCGTGTCTTGCCGCTCTACACTCAGCAAAAAGCTTTTCCACCATATCTTGCAAGGAGAAACTCTGCCAGGAAAGAAAACATCCAAAATCTTGTTCTAAAGCTTGCACGGGGGTCTGCAAAGAGTTTGGCAAGAATGAAAGGTAGTTGTCCAAAACTCGTTCTTTTCCAATAGAATAACCATGGAAAAGGCAGGAGAGTGGTAAAGTACTGTTTTCTCTAAGTCTGAAGGCTGCCCACACTGTGCCTGTGTGCCGCAGCTTGCATCTTCGCCTTTGGGAAGCTGCCGCTCGCCGATTCTCCCGCAGGCGAAGAAGCGGCTTCTTCGCACACAGAGCATTGTGGCGAGCGCAGGGAGCTCCTGAGAGCGGTTTGTGCCGAAAGAAGCCCGGGACCGGCACTTAGCTTCGGAGAGCTGCGTATCTGCGTCTTCTGCGTGTCTTGCCGCTCTACACTCAGCAAAAAGCTTTTCCACCATATCTTGCAAGGAGAAACTCTGCCAGGAAAGAAAACATCCAAAATCTTGTTCTAAAGCTTGCACGGGGGTCTGCAAAGAGTTTGGCAAGAATGAAAGGTAGTTGTCCAAAACTCGTTCTTTTCCAATAGAATAACCATGGAAAAGGCAGGAGAGTGGTAAAGTACTGTTTTCTCTAAGTCTGAAGGCTGCCCACACTGTGCCTGCGTACTGCAGCTTGCATCTTCGCCTTTGGGAAGCTGCCGCTCGCCGATTCTCCCGGAGGCGAAGAAGCGGCTTCTTCGCACACAGAGCATTGTGGCGAGCGCAGGGAGCTCCTGAGAGCGGTTTGTGCCGAAAGAAACCCGGGACCGGCACTTAGCTTCGGAGAGCTGCGTATCTGCGTCTTCTGCGTGTCTTGCCGCTCTACACTCAGCCAAAAGCTTTTCCACCATATCTTGCAAGGAGAAACTCTGCCAGGAAAGAAAACATCCAAAATCTTGTTCTAAAGCTTGCACGGGGGTCTGCAAAGAGTTTGGCAAGAATGAAAGGTAGTTGTCCAAAACTCGTTCTTTTCCAATAGAATAACCATGGAAAAGGCAGGAGAGTGGTAAAGTACTGTTTTCTCTAAGTCTGAATGCTGCCCACACTGTGCCTGTGTGCTGCACCTTGCATCTTCGCCTTTGGGAAGCTGCCGCTCGCCGATTCTCCCGCAGGCGAAGAAGCGGCTTCTTCGCACACAGAGCATTGTGGCGAGCGCAGGGAGCTCCTGAGAGCGGTTTGTGCCGAAAGAAGCCCGGGACCGGCACTTAGCTTCGGAGAGCTGCGTATCCGCGTCTTCTGCGTGTCTTGCCGCTCTACACTCAGCAAAAAGCTTTTCCACCATATCTTGCAAGGAGAAACTCTGCCAGGAAAGAAAACATCCAAAAACTTGTTCTAAAGCTTGCACGGGGGTCTGCAAAGAGTTTGGCAAGAATGAAAGGTAGTTGTCCAAAACTCGTTCTTTTCCAATAGAATAACCATGGAAAAGGCAGGAGAGTGGTAAAGTACTGTTTTCTCTAAGTCTGAATGCTGCCCACACTGTGCCTGTGTGCTGCAGCTTGCATCTTCGCCTTTGGGAAGCTGCCGCTCGCCGATTCTCCCGCAGGCGAAGAAGCGGCTTCTTCGCACACAGAGCATTGTGGCGAGCGCAGGGAGCTCCTGAGAGCGGTTTGTGCCGAAAGAAGCCCGGGACCGGCACTTAGCTTCGGAGAGCTGCGTATCTGCGTCTTCTGCGTGTCTTGCCGCTCTACACTCAGCAAAAAGCTTTTCCACCATATCTTGCAAGGAGAAACTCTGCCAGGAAAGAAAACATCCAAAATCTTGTTCTAAAGCTTGCACGGGGGTCTGCAAAGAGTTTGGCAAGAATGAAAGGTAGTTGTCCAAAACTCGTTCTTTTCCAATAGAATAACCATGGAAAAGGCAGGAGAGTGGTAAAGTACTGTTTTCTCTAAGTCTGAAGGCTGCCCACACTGTGCCTGTGTGCCGCAGCTTGCATCTTCGCCTTTGGCAAGCTGCCGCTCGCCGATTCTCCCGCAGGCGAAGAAGCGGCTTCTTCGCACACAGAGCATTGTGGCGAGCGCAGGGAGCTCCTGAGAGCGGTTTGTGCCGAAAGAAGCCCGGGACCGGCACTTAGCTTCGGAGAGCTGCGTATCTGCGTCTTCTGCGTGTCTTGCCGCTCTACACTCAGCAAAAAGCTTTTCCACCATATCTTGCAAGGAGAAACTCTGCCAGGAAAGAAAACATCCAAAATCTTGTTCTAAAGCTTGCACGGGGGTCTGCAAAGAGTTTGGCAAGAATGAAAGGTAGTTGTCCAAAACTCGTTCTTTTCCAATAGAATAACCATGGAAAAGGCAGGAGAGTGGTAAAGTACTGTTTTCTCTAAGTCTGAAGGCTGCCCACACTGTGCCTGTGTGCCGCAGCTTGCATCTTCGCCTTTGGGAAGCTGCCGCTCGCCGATTCTCCCGCAGGCGAAGAAGCGGCTTCTTCGCACACAGAGCATTGTGGCGAGCGCAGGGAGCTCCTGAGAGCGGTTTGTGCCGAAAGAAGCCCGGGACCGGCACTTAGCTTCGGAGAGCTGCGTATCTGCGTCTTCTGCGTGTCTTGCCGCTCTACACTCAGCAAAAAGCTTTTCCACCATATCTTGCAAGGAGAAACTCTGCCAGGAAAGAAAACATCCAAAATCTTGTTCTAAAGCTTGCACGGGGGTCTGCAAAGAGTTTGGCAAGAATGAAAGGTAGTTGTCCAAAACTCGTTCTTTTCCAATAGAATAACCATGGAAAAGGCAGGAGAGTGGTAAAGTACTGTTTTCTCTAAGTCTGAAGGCTGCCCACACTGTGCCTGCGTACTGCAGCTTGCATCTTCGCCTTTGGGAAGCTGCCGCTCGCCGATTCTCCCGGAGGCGAAGAAGCGGCTTCTTCGCACACAGAGCATTGTGGCGAGCGCAGGGAGCTCCTGAGAGCGGTTTGTGCCGAAAGAAACCCGGGACCGGCACTTAGCTTCGGAGAGCTGCGTATCTGCGTCTTCTGCGTGTCTTGCCGCTCTACACTCAGCCAAAAGCTTTTCCACCATATCTTGCAAGGAGAAACTCTGCCAGGAAAGAAAACATCCAAAATCTTGTTCTAAAGCTTGCACGGGGGTCTGCAAAGAGTTTGGCAAGAATGAAAGGTAGTTGTCCAAAACTCGTTCTTTTCCAATAGAATAACCATGGAAAAGGCAGGAGAGTGGTAAAGTACTGTTTTCTCTAAGTCTGAATGCTGCCCACACTGTGCCTGTGTGCTGCACCTTGCATCTTCGCCTTTGGGAAGCTGCCGCTCGCCGATTCTCCCGCAGGCGAAGAAGCGGCTTCTTCGCACACAGAGCATTGTGGCGAGCGCAGGGAGCTCCTGAGAGCGGTTTGTGCCGAAAGAAGCCCGGGACCGGCACTTAGCTTCGGAGAGCTGCGTATCCGCGTCTTCTGCGTGTCTTGCCGCTCTACACTCAGCAAAAAGCTTTTCCACCATATCTTGCAAGGAGAAACTCTGCCAGGAAAGAAAACATCCAAAAACTTGTTCTAAAGCTTGCACGGGGGTCTGCAAAGAGTTTGGCAAGAATGAAAGGTAGTTGTCCAAAACTCGTTCTTTTCCAATAGAATAACCATGGAAAAGGCAGGAGAGTGGTAAAGTACTGTTTTCTCTAAGTCTGAATGCTGCCCACACTGTGCCTGTGTGCTGCAGCTTGCATCTTCGCCTTTGGGAAGCTGCCGCTCGCCGATTCTCCCGCAGGCGAAGAAGCGGCTTCTTCGCACACAGAGCATTGTGGCGAGCGCAGGGAGCTCCTGAGAGCGGTTTGTGCCGAAAGAAGCCCGGGACCGGCACTTAGCTTCGGAGAGCTGCGTATCTGCGTCTTCTGCGTGTCTTGCCGCTCTACACTCAGCAAAAAGCTTTTCCACCATATCTTGCAAGGAGAAACTCTGCCAGGAAAGAAAACATCCAAAATCTTGTTCTAAAGCTTGCACGGGGGTCTGCAAAGAGTTTGGCAAGAATGAAAGGTAGTTGTCCAAAACTCGTTCTTTTCCAATAGAATAACCATGGAAAAGGCAGGAGAGTGGTAAAGTACTGTTTTCTCTAAGTCTGAAGGCTGCCCACACTGTGCCTGTGTGCCGCAGCTTGCATCTTCGCCTTTGGCAAGCTGCCGCTCGCCGATTCTCCCGCAGGCGAAGAAGCGGCTTCTTCGCACACAGAGCATTGTGGCGAGCGCAGGGAGCTCCTGAGAGCGGTTTGTGCCGAAAGAAGCCCGGGACCGGCACTTAGCTTCGGAGAGCTGCGTATCTGCGTCTTCTGTGTGTCTTGCCGCTCTACACTCAGCAAAAAGCTTTTCCACCATATCTTGCAAGGAGAAACTCTGCCAGGAAAGAAAACATCCAAAATCTTGTTCTAAAGCTTGCACGGGGGTCTGCAAAGAGTTTGGCAAGAATGAAAGGTAGTTGTCCAAAACTCGTTCTTTTCCAATAGAATAACCATGGATAAGGCAGGAGAGTGGTAAAGTACTGTTTTCTCTAAGTCTGAATGCTGCCCACACTGTGCCTGTGTGCTGCAGCTTGCATCTTCGCCTTTGGGAAGCTGCCGCTCGCCGATTCTCCCGCAGGCGAAGAAGCGGCTTCTTCGCACACAGAGCATTGTGGCGAGCGCAGGGAGCTCCTGAGAGCGGTTTGTGCCGAAAGAAGCCCGGGACCGGCACTTAGCTTCGGAGAGCTGCGTATCTGCGTCTTCTGCGTGTCTTGCCGCTCTACACTCAGCAAAAAGCTTTTCCACCATATCTTGCAAGGAGAAACTCTGCCAGGAAAGAAAACATCCAAAATCTGGTTCTAAAGCTTGCACGGGGGTCTGCAAAGAGTTTGGCAAGAATGAAAGGTAGTTGTCCAAAACTCGTTCTTTTCCAATAGAATAACCATGGAAAAGGCAGGAGAGTGGTAAAGTACTGTTTTCTCTAAGTCTGAAGGCTGCCCACACTGTGCCTGTGTGCTGCAGCTTGCATCTTCGCCTTTGCGAAGCTGCCGCTCGCCGATTCTCCCGGAGGCGAAGAAGCGGCTTCTTCGCACACAGAGCATTGTGGCGAGCGCAGGGAGCTCCTGAGAGCGGTTTGTGCCGAAAGAAGCCCGGGACCGGCACTTAGCTTCGGAGAGCTGCGTATCTGCGTCTTCTGCGTGTCTTGCCGCTCTACACTCAGCAAAAAGCTTTTCCACCATATCTTGCAAGGAGAAACTCTGCCAGGAAAGAAAACATCCAAAATCTTGTTCTAAAGCTTGCACGCAGGTCTGCAAAGAGTTTGGCAAGAATGAAAGGTAGTTGTCCAAAACTCGTTCTTTTCCAATAGAATAACCATGGAAAAGGCAGGAGAGTGGTAAAGTACTGTTTTCTCTAAGTCTGAATGCTGCCCACACTGTGCCTGCGTGCTGCAGCTTGCATCTTCGCCTTTGGGAAGCTGCCGCTCGCCGATTCTCCCGGAGGCGAAGAAGCGGCTTCTTCGCACACAGAGCATTGTGGCGAGCGCAGGGAGCTCCTGAGAGCGGTTTGTGCCGAAAGAAGCCCGGGACCGGCACTTAGCTTCGGAGAGCTGCGTATCTGCGTCTTCTGCGTGTCTTGCCGCTCTACACTCAGCCAAAAGCTTTTCCACCATATCTTGCAAGGAGAAACTCTGCCAGGAAAGAAAACATCCAAAATCTTGTTCTAAAGCTTGCACGGGGGTCTGCAAAGAGTTTGGCAAGAATGAAAGGTAGTTGTCCAAAACTCGTTCTTTTCCAATAGAATAACCATGGAAAAGGCAGGAGAGTGGTAAAGTACTGTTTTCTCTAAGTCTGAAGGCTGCCCACACTGTGCCTGTGTGCTGCAGCTTGCATCTTCGCCTTTGGGAAGCTGCCGCTCGCCGATTCTCCCGGAGGCGAAGAAGCGGCTTCTTCGCACACAGAGCATTGTGGCGAGCGCAGGGAGCTCCTGAGAGCGGTTTGTGCCGAAAGAAGCCCGGGACCGGCACTTAGCTTCGGAGAGCTGCGTATCTGCGTCTTCTGCGTGTCTTGCCGCTCTACACTCAGCCAAAAGCTTTTCCACCATATCTTGCAAGGAGAAACTCTGCCAGGAAAGAAAACATCCAAAATCTTGTTCTAAAGCTTGCACGGGGGTCTGCAAAGAGTTTGGCAAGAATGAAAGGTAGTTGTCCAAAACTCGTTCTTTTCCAATAGAATAACCATGGAAAAGGCAGGAGAGTGGTAAAGTACTGTTTTCTCTAAGTCTGAATGCTGCCCACACTGTGCCTGTGTGCTGCACCTTGCATCTTCGCCTTTGGGAAGCTGCCGCTCGCCGATTCTCCCGCAGGCGAAGAAGCGGCTTCTTCGCACACAGAGCATTGTGGCGAGCGCAGGGAGCTCCTGAGAGCGGTTTGTGCCGAAAGAAGCCCGGGACCGGCACTTAGCTTCGGAGAGCTGCGTATCCGCGTCTTCTGCGTGTCTTGCCGCTCTACACTCAGCAAAAAGCTTTTCCACCATATCTTGCAAGGAGAAACTCTGCCAGGAAAGAAAACATCCAAAATCTTGTTCTAAAGCTTGCACGGGGGTCTGCAAAGAGTTTGGCAAGAATGAAAGGTAGTTGTCCAAAACTCGTTCTTTTCCAATAGAATAACCATGGATAAGGCAGGAGAGTGGTAAAGTACTGTTTTCTCTAAGTCTGAATGCTGCCCACACTGTGCCTGTGTGCTGCAGCTTGCATCTTCGCCTTTGGGAAGCTGCCGCTCGCCGATTCTCCCGGAGGCGAAGAAGCGGCTTCTTCGCACACAGAGCATTGTGGCGAGCGCAGGGAGCTCCTGAGAGCGGTTTGTGCCGAAAGAAGCCCGGGACCGGCACTTAGCTTCGGAGAGCTGCGTATCTGCGTCTTCTGCGTGTCTTGCCGCTCTACACTCAGCAAAAAGCTTTTCCACCATATCTTGCAAGGAGAAACTCTGCCAGGAAAGAAAACATCCAAAATCTTGTTCTAAAGCTTGCACGGGGGTCTGCAAAGAGTTTGGCAAGAATGAAAGGTAGTTGTCCAAAACTCGTTCTTTTCCAATAGAATAACCATGGAAAAGGCAGGAGAGTGGTAAAGTACTGTTTTCTCTAAGTCTGAAGGCTGCCCACACTGTGCCTGTGTGCTGCAGCTTGCATCTTCGCCTTTGGCAAGCTGCCGCTCGCCGATTCTCCCGGAGGCGAAGAAGCGGCTTCTTCGCACACAGAGCATTGTGGCGAGCGCAGGGAGCTCCTGAGAGCGGTTTGTGCCGAAAGAAGCCCGGGACCGGCACTTAGCTTCGGAGAGCTGCGTATCTGCGTCTTCTGCGTGTCTTGCCGCTCTACACTCAGCCAAAAGCTTTTCCACCATATCTTGCAAGGAGAAACTCTGCCAGGAAAGAAAACATCCAAAATCTTGTTCTAAAGCTTGCACGGGGGTCTGCAAAGAGTTTGGCAAGAATGAAAGGTAGTTGTCCAAAACTCGTTCTTTTCCAATAGAATAACCATGGAAAAGGCAGGAGAGTGGTAAAGTACTGTTTTCTCTAAGTCTGAATGCTGCCCACACTGTGCCTGTGTGCTGCAGCTTGCATCTTCGCCTTTGGGAAGCTGCCGCTCGCTGATTCTCCCGCAGGCGAAGAAGCGGCTTCTTCGCACACAGAGCATTGTGGCGAGCGCAGGGAGCTCCTGAGAGCGGTTTGTGCCGAAAGAAGCCCGGGACCGGCACTTAGCTTCGGAGAGCTGCGTATCCGCGTCTTCTGCGTGTCTTGCCGCTCTACACTCAGCAAAAAGCTTTTCCACCATATCTTGCAAGGAGAAACTCTGCCAGGAAAGAAAACATCCAAAAACTTGTTCTAAAGCTTGCACGGGGGTCTGCAAAGAGTTTGGCAAGAATGAAAGGTAGTTGTCCAAAACTCGTTCTTTTCCAATAGAATAACCATGGAAAAGGCAGGAGAGTGGTAAAGTACTGTTTTCTCTAAGTCTGAATGCTGCCCACACTGTGCCTGTGTGCTGCAGCTTGCATCTTCGCCTTTGGGAAGCTGCCGCTCGCCGATTCTCCCGCAGGCGAAGAAGCGGCTTCTTCGCACACAGAGCATTGTGGCGAGCGCAGGGAGCTCCTGAGAGCGGTTTGTGCCGAAAGAAGCCCGGGACCGGCACTTAGCTTCGGAGAGCTGCGTATCTGCGTCTTCTGCGTGTCTTGCCGCTCTACACTCAGCAAAAAGCTTTTCCACCATATCTTGCAAGGAGAAACTCTGCCAGGAAAGAAAACATCCAAAATCTTGTTCTAAAGCTTGCACGGGGGTCTGCAAAGAGTTTGGCAAGAATGAAAGGTAGTTGTCCAAAACTCGTTCTTTTCCAATAGAATAACCATGGAAAAGGCAGGAGAGTGGTAAAGTACTGTTTTCTCTAAGTCTGAAGGCTGCCCACACTGTGCCTGTGTGCTGCAGCTTGCATCTTCGCCTTTGGCAAGCTGCCGCTCGCCGATTCTCCCGCAGGCGAAGAAGCGGCTTCTTCGCACACAGAGCATTGTGGCGAGCGCAGGGAGCTCCTGAGAGCGGTTTGTGCCGAAAGAAGCCCGGGACCGGCACGTAGCTTCGGAGAGCTGCGTATCTGCGTCTTCTGTGTGTCTTGCCGCTCTACACTCAGCAAAAAGCTTTTCCACCATATCTTGCAAGGAGAAACTCTGCCAGGAAAGAAAACATCCAAAATCTTGTTCTAAAGCTTGCACGGGGGTCTGCAAAGAGTTTGGCAAGAATGAAAGGTAGTTGTCCAAAACTCGTTCTTTTCCAATAGAATAACCATGGATAAGGCAGGAGAGTGGTAAAGTACTGTTTTCTCTAAGTCTGAATGCTGCCCACACTGTGCCTGTGTGCTGCAGCTTGCATCTTCGCCTTTGGGAAGCTGCCGCTCGCCGATTCTCCCGGAGGCGAAGAAGCGGCTTCTTCGCACACAGAGCATTGTGGCGAGCGCAGGGAGCTCCTGAGAGCGGTTTGTGCCGAAAGAAGCCCGGGACCGGCACTTAGCTTCGGAGAGCTGCGTATCTGCGTCTTCTGCGTGTCTTGCCGCTCTACACTCAGCAAAAAGCTTTTCCACCATATCTTGCAAGGAGAAACTCTGCCAGGAAAGAAAACATCCAAAATCTTGTTCTAAAGCTTGCACGGGGGTCTGCAAAGAGTTTGGCAAGAATGAAAGGTAGTTGTCCAAAACTCGTTCTTTTCCAATAGAATAACCATGGAAAAGGCAGGAGAGTGGTAAAGTACTGTTTTCTCTAAGTCTGAAGGCTGCCCACACTGTGCCTGCGTGCTGCAGCTTGCATCTTCGCCTTTGGGAAGCTGCCGCTCGCCGATTCTCCCGGAGGCGAAGAAGCGGCTTCTTCGCACACAGAGCATTGTGGCGAGCGCAGGGAGCTCCTGAGAGCGGTTTGTGCCGAAAGAAGCCCGGGACCGGCACTTAGCTTCGGAGAGCTGCGTATCTGCGTCTTCTGCGTGTCTTGCCGCTCTACACTCAGCCAAAAGCTTTTCCACCATATCTTGCAAGGAGAAACTCTGCCAGGAAAGAAAACATCCAAAATCTTGTTCTAAAGCTTGCACGGGGGTCTGCAAAGAGTTGGGCAAGAATGAAAGGTAGTTGTCCAAAACTCGTTCTTTTCCAATAGAATAACCATGGAAAAGGCAGGAGAGTGGTAAAGTACTGTTTTCTCTAAGTCTGAAGGCTGCCCACACTGTGCCTGTGTGCCGCAGCTTGCATCTTCGCCTTTGGGAAGCTGCCGCTCGCCGATTCTCCCGCAGGCGAAGAAGCGGCTTCTTCGCACACAGAGCATTGTGGCGAGCGCAGGGAGCTCCTGAGAGCGGTTTGTGCCGAAAGAAGCCCGGGACCGGCACTTAGCTTCGGAGAGCTGCGTATCTGCGTCTTCTGCGTGTCTTGCCGCTCTACACTCAGCAAAAAGCTTTTCCACCATATCTTGCAAGGAGAAACTCTGCCAGGAAAGAAAACATCCAAAATCTGGTTCTAAAGCTTGCACGGGGGTCTGCAAAGAGTTTGGCAAGAATGAAAGGTAGTTGTCCAAAACTCGTTCTTTTCCAATAGAATAACCATGGAAAAGGCAGGAGAGTGGTAAAGTACTGTTTTCTCTAAGTCTGAAGGCTGCCCACACTGTGCCTGTGTGCTGCAGCTTGCATCTTCGCCTTTGCGAAGCTGCCGCTCGCCGATTCTCCCGGAGGCGAAGAAGCGGCTTCTTCGCACACAGAGCATTGTGGCGAGCGCAGGGAGCTCCTGAGAGCGGTTTGTGCCGAAAGAAGCCCGGGACCGGCACTTAGCTTCGGAGAGCTGCGTATCTGCGTCTTCTGCGTGTCTTGCCGCTCTACACTCAGCCAAAAGCTTTTCCACCATATCTTGCAAGGAGAAACTCTGCCAGGAAAGAAAACATCCAAAATCTTGTTCTAAAGCTTGCACGGGGGTCTGCAAAGAGTTTGGCAAGAATGAAAGGTAGTTGTCCAAAACTCGTTCTTTTCCAATAGAATAACCATGGATAAGGCAGGAGAGTGGTAAAGTACTGTTTTCTCTAAGTCTGAAGGCTGCCCACACTGTGCCTGTGTGCTGCAGCTTGCATCTTCGCCTTTGGGAAGCTGCCGCTCGCCGATTCTCCCGCAGGCGAAGAAGCGGCTTCTTCGCACACAGAGCATTGTGGCGAGCGCAGGGAGCTCCTGAGAGCGGTTTGTGCCGAAAGAAGCCCGGGACCGGCACTTAGCTTCGGAGAGCTGCGTATCTGCGTCTTCTGCGTGTCTTGCCGCTCTACACTCAGCAAAAAGCTTTTCCACCATATCTTGCAAGGAGAAACTCTGCCAGGAAAGAAAACATCCAAAATCTTGTTCTAAAGCTTGCACGGGGGTCTGCAAAGAGTTTGGCAAGAATGAAAGGTAGTTGTCCAAAACTCGTTCTTTTCCAATAGAATAACCATGGAAAAGGCAGGAGAGTGGTAAAGTACTGTTTTCTCTAAGTCTGAAGGCTGCCCACACTGTGCCTGTGTGCCGCAGCTTGCATCTTCGCCTTTGGGAAGCTGCCGCTCGCCGATTCTCCCGCAGGCGAAGAAGCGGCTTCTTCGCACACAGAGCATTGTGGCGAGCGCAGGGAGCTCCTGAGAGCGGTTTGTGCCGAAAGAAGCCCGGGACCGGCACTTAGCTTCGGAGAGCTGCGTATCTGCGTCTTCTGCGTGTCTTGCCGCTCTACACTCAGCCAAAAGCTTTTCCACCATATCTTGCAAGGAGAAACTCTGCCAGGAAAGAAAACATCCAAAATCTTGTTCTAAAGCTTGCACGGGGGTCTGCAAAGAGTTTGGCAAGAATGAAAGGTAGTTGTCCAAAACTCGTTCTTTTCCAATAGAATAACCATGGAAAAGGCAGGAGAGTGGTAAAGTACTGTTTTCTCTAAGTCTGAATGCTGCCCACACTGTGCCTGCGTGCTGCAGCTTGCATCTTCGCCTTTGGGAAGCTGCCGCTCGCCGATTCTCCCGCAGGCGAAGAAGCGGCTTCTTCGCACACAGAGCATTGTGGCGAGCGCAGGGAGCTCCTGAGAGCGGTTTGTGCCGAAAGAAGCCCGGGACCGGCACTTAGCTTCGGAGAGCTGCGTATCTGCGTCTTCTGCGTGTCTTGCCGCTCTACACTCAGCAAAAAGCTTTTCCAGCATATCTTGCAAGGAGAAACTCTGCCAGGAAAGAAAACATCCAAAATCTTGTTCTAAAGCTTGCACGGGGGTCTGCAAAGAGTTTGGCAAGAATGAAAGGTAGTTGTCCAAAACTCGTTCTTTTCCAATAGAATAAACATGGATAAGGCAGGAGAGTGGTAAAGTACTGTTTTCTCTAAGTCTGAATGCTGCCCACACTGTGCCTGTTTGCTGCAGCTTGCATCTTCGCCTTTGGGAAGCTGCCGCTCGCCGATTCTCCCGGAGGCGAAGAAGCGGCTTCTTCACACACAGAGCATTGTGGCGAGCGCAGGGAGCTCCTGAGAGCGGTTTGTGCCGAAGGAAGCCCGGGACCGGCACTTAGCTTCGGAGAGCTGCGTATCTGCGTCTTCTGCGTGTCTTGCCGCTCTACACTCAGCAAAAAGCTTTTCCACCATATCTTGCAAGGAGAAACTCTGCCAGGAAAGAAAACATCCAAAATCTTGTTCTAAAGCTTGCACGGGGGTCTGCAAAGAGTTTGGCAAGAATGAAAGGTAGTTGTCCAAAACTCGTTCTTTTCCAATAGAATAACCATGGAAAAGGCAGGAGAGTGGTAAAGTACTGTTTTCTCTAAGTCTGAAGGCTGCCCACACTGTGCCTGTGTGCTGCAGCTTGCATCTTCGCCTTTGGGAAGCTGCCGCTCGCCGATTCTCCCGCAGGCGAAGAAGCGGCTTCTTCGCACACAGAGCATTGTGGCGAGCGCAGGGAGCTCCTGAGAGCGGTTTGTGCCGAAAGAAGCCCGGGACCGGCACTTAGCTTTGGAGAGCTGCGTATCTGCGTCTTCTGCGTGTCTTGCCGCTCTACACTCAGCAAAAAGCTTTTCCACCATATCTTGCAAGGAGAAACTCTGCCAGGAAAGAAAACATCCAAAATCTTGTTCTAAAGCTTGCACGGGGGTCTGCAAAGAGTTTGGCAAGAATGAAAGGTAGTTGTCCAAAACTCGTTCTTTTCCAATAGAATAACCATGGAAAAGGCAGGAGAGTGGTAAAGTACTGTTTTCTCTAAGTCTGAAGGCTGCCCACACTGTGCCTGTGTGCTGCAGCTTGCATCTTCGCCTTTGGGAAGCTGCCGCTCGCCGATTCTCCCGGAGGCGAAGAAGCGGCTTCTTCGCACACAGAGCATTGTGGCGAGCGCAGGGAGCTCCTGAGAGCGGTTTGTGCCGAAAGAAGCCCGGGACCGGCACTTAGCTTCGGAGAGCTGCGTATCTGCGTCTTCTGCGTGTCTTGCCGCTCTACACTCAGCCAAAAGCTTTTCCACCATATCTTGCAAGGAGAAACTCTGCCAGGAAAGAAAACATCCAAAATCTTGTTCTAAAGCTTGCACGGAGGTCTGCAAAGACTCTGGCAAGAATGAAAGGTAGTTGTCCAAAACTCGTTCTTTTCCAATAGAATAACCATGGAAAAGGCAGGAGAGTGGTAAAGTACTGTTTTCTCTAAGTCTGAAGGCTGCCCACACTGTGCCTGTGTGCTGCAGCTTGCATCTTCGCCTTTGGGAAGCTGCCGCTCGCCGATTCTCCCGGAGGCGAAGAAGCGGCTTCTTCGCACACAGAGCATTGTGGCGAGCGCAGGGAGCTCCTGAGAGCGGTTTGTGCCGAAAGAAGCCCGGGACCGGCACTTAGCTTCGGAGAGCTGCGTATCTGCGTCTTCTGCGTGTCTTGCCGCTCTACACTCAGCAAAAAGCTTTTCCACCATATCTTGCAAGGAGAAACTCTGCCAGGAAAGAAAACATCCAAAATCTTGTTCTAAAGCTTGCACGGGGGTCTGCAAAGAGTTTGGCAAGAATGAAAGGTAGTTGTCCAAAACTCGTTCTTTTCCAATAGAATAACCATGGAAAAGGCAGGAGAGTGGTAAAGTACTGTTTTCTCTAAGTCTGAATGCTGCCCACACTGTGCCTGTTTGCTGCAGCTTGCATCTTCGCCTTTGGGAAGCTGCCGCTCGCCGATTCTCCCGCAGGCGAAGAAGCGGCTTCTTCGCACACAGAGCATTGTGGCGAGCGCAGGGAGCTCCTGAGAGCGGTTTGTGCCGAAAGAAGCCCGGGACCGGCACTTAGCTTCGGAGAGCTGCGTATCTGCGTCTTCTGCGTGTCTTGCCGCTCTACACTCAGCCAAAAGCTTTTCCACCATATCTTGCAAGGAGAAACTCTGCCAGGAAAGAAAACATCCAAAATCTTGTTCTAAAGCTTGCACGGGGGTCTGCAAAGAGTTTGGCAAGAATGAAAGGTAGTTGTCCAAAACTCGTTCTTTTCCAATAGAATAACCATGGAAAAGGCAGGAGAGTGGTAAAGTACTGTTTTCTCTAAGTCTGAATGCTGCCCACACTGTGCCTGTGTGCTGCAGCTTGCATCTTCGCCTTTGGGAAGCTGCCGCTCGCCGATTCTCCCGCAGGCGAAGAAGCGGCTTCTTCGCACACAGAGCATTGTGGCGAGCGCAGGGAGCTCCTGAGAGCGGTTTGTGCCGAAAGAAGCCCGGGACCGGCACTTAGCTTCGGAGAGCTGCGTATCTGCGTCTTCTGCGTGTCTTGCCGCTCTACACTCAGCAAAAAGCTTTTCCACCATATCTTGCAAGGAGAAACTCTGCCAGGAAAGAAAACATCCAAAATCTTGTTCTAAAGCTTGCACGGGGGTCTGCAAAGAGTTTGGCAAGAATGAAAGGTAGTTGTCCAAAACTCGTTCTTTTCCAATAGAATAACCATGGAAAAGGCAGGAGAGTGGTAAAGTACTGTTTTCTCTAAGTCTGAAGGCTGCCCACACTGTGCCTGTGTGCTGCAGCTTGCATCTTCGCCTTTGGGAAGCTGCCGCTCGCCGATTCTCCCGCAGGCGAAGAAGCGGCTTCTTCGCACACAGAGCATTGTGGCGAGCGCAGGGAGCTCCTGAGAGCGGTTTGTGCCGAAAGAAGCCCGGCACCGGCACTTAGCTTCGGAGAGCTGCGTATCTGCGTCTTCTGCGTGTCTTGCCGCTCTACACTCAGCAAAAAGCTTTTCCACCATATCTTGCAAGGAGAAACTCTGCCAGGAAAGAAAACATCCAAAATCTTGTTCTAAAGCTTGCACGGGGGTCTGCAAAGAGTTGGGCAAGAATGAAAGGTAGTTGTCCAAAACTCGTTCTTTTCCAATAGAATAACCATGGAAAAGGCAGGAGAGTGGTAAAGTACTGTTTTCTCTAAGTCTGAAGGCTGCCCACACTGTGCCTGTGTGCTGCAGCTTGCATCTTCGCCTTTGGGAAGCTGCCGCTCGCCGATTCTCCCGCAGGCGAAGAAGCGGCTTCTTCGCACACAGAGCATTGTGGCGAGCGCGGGGAGCTCCTGAGAGCGGTTTGTGCCGAAAGAAGCCCGGGACCGGCACTTAGCTTCGGAGAGCTGCGTATCTGCGTCTTCTGCGTGTCTTGCCGCTCTACACTCAGCCAAAAGCTTTTCCACCATATCTTGCAAGGAGAAACTCTGCCAGGAAAGAAAACATCCAAAATCTTGTTCTAAAGCTTGCACGGGGGTCTGCAAAGAGTTGGGCAAGAATGAAAGGTAGTTGTCCAAAACTCGTTCTTTTCCAATATAATAACCATGGAAAAGGCAGGAGAGTGGTAAAGTACTGTTTTCTCTAAGTCTGAAGGCTGCCCACACTGTGCCTGTGTGCTGCAGCTTGCATCTTCGCCTTTGGGAAGCTGCCGCTCGCCGATTCTCCCGCAGGCGAAGAAGCGGCTTCTTCGCACACAGAGCATTGTGGCGAGCGCAGGGAGCTCCTGAGAGCGGTTTGTGCCGAAAGAAGCCCGGGACCGGCACTTAGCTTCGGAGAGCTGCGTATCTGCGTCTTCTGCGTGTCTTGCCGCTCTACACTCAGCAAAAAGCTTTTCCACCATATCTTGCAAGGAGAAACTCTGCCAGGAAAGAAAACATCCAAAATCTTGTTCGAAAGCTTGCACGGGGGTCTGCAAAGAGTTTGGCAAGAATGAAAGGTAGTTGTCCAAAACTCGTTCTTTTCCAATAGAATAACCATGGAAAAGGCAGGAGAGTGGTAAAGTACTGTTTTCTCTAAGTCTGAAGGCTGCCCACACTGTGCCTGTGTGCTGCAGCTTGCATCTTCGCCTTTGGGAAGCTGCCGCTCGCCGATTCTCCCGGAGGCGAAGAAGCGGCTTCTTCGCACACAGAGCATTGTGGCGAGCGCAGGGAGCTCCTGAGAGCGGTTTGTGCCGAAAGAAGCCCGGGACCGGCACTTAGCTTTGGAGAGCTGCGTATCTGCGTCTTCTGCGTGTCTTGCCGCTCTACACTCAGCAAAAAGCTTTTCCACCATATCTTGCAAGGAGAAACTCTGCCAGGAAAGAAAACATCCAAAATCTTGTTCTAAAGCTTGCACGGGGGTCTGCAAAGAGTTTGGCAAGAATGAAAGGTAGTTGTCCAAAACTCGTTCTTTTCCAATAGAATAACCATGGAAAAGGCAGGAGAGTGGTAAAGTACTGTTTTCTCTAAGTCTGAAGGCTGCCCACACTGTGCCTGTGTGCTGCAGCTTGCATCTTCGCCTTTGGGAAGCTGCTGCTCGCCGATTCTCCCGGAGGCGAAGAAGCGGCTTCTTCACACACAGAGCATTGTGGCGAGCGCAGGGAGCTCCTGAGAGCGGTTTGTGCCGAAAGAAGCCCGGGACCGGCACTTAGCTTCGGAGAGCTGCGTATCTGCGTCTTCTGCGTGTCTTGCCGCTCTACACTCAGCCAAAAGCTTTTCCACCATATCTTGCAAGGAGAAACTCTGCCAGGAAAGAAAACATCCAAAATCTTGTTCTAAAGCTTGCACGGGGGTCTGCAAAGAGTTTGGCAAGAATGAAAGGTAGTTGTCCAAAACTCGTTCTTTTCCAATAGAATAACCATGGAAAAGGCAGGAGAGTGGTAAAGTACTGTTTTCTCTAAGTCTGAAGGCTGCCCACACTGTGCCTGTGTGCTGCAGCTTGCATCTTCGCCTTTGGGAAGCTGCCGCTCGCCGATTCTCCCGGAGGCGAAGAAGCGGCTTCTTCGCACACAGAGCATTGTGGCGAGCGCAGGGAGCTCCTGAGAGCGGTTTGTGCCGAAAGAAGCCCGGGACCGGCACTTAGCTTCGGAGAGCTGCGTATCTGCGTCTTCTGCGTGTCTTGCCGCTCTACACTCAGCCAAAAGCTTTTCCACCATATCTTGCAAGGAGAAACTCTGCCAGGAAAGAAAACATCCAAAATCTTGTTCTAAAGCTTGCACGGGGGTCTGCAAAGAGTTTGGCAAGAATGAAAGGTAGTTGTCCAAAACTCGTTCTTTTCCAATAGAATAACCATGGAAAAGGCAGGAGAGTGGTAAAGTACTGTTTTCTCTAAGTCTGAAGGCTGCCCACACTGTGCCTGCGTGCTGCAGCTTGCATCTTCGCCTTTGGGAAGCTGCCGCTCGCCGATTCTCCCGCAGGCGAAGAAGCGGCTTCTTCGCACACAGAGCATTGTGGCGAGCGCAGGGAGCTCCTGAGAGCGGTTTGTGCCGAAAGAAGCCCGGGACCGGCACTTAGCTTCGGAGAGCTGCGTATCTGCGTCTTCTGCGTGTCTTGCCGCTCTACACTCAGCAAAAAGCTTTTCCACCATATCTTGCAAAGAGAAACTCTGCCAGGAAAGAAAACATCCAAAATCTTGTTCTAAAGCTTGCACGGGGGTCTGCAAAGAGTTTGGCAAGAATGAAAGGTAGTTGTCCAAAACTCGTTCTTTTCCAATAGAATAACCATGGAAAAGGCAGGAGAGTGGTAAAGTACTGTTTTCTCTAAGTCTGAATGCTGCCCACACTGTGCCTGTGTGCTGCAGCTTGCATCTTCGCCTTTGGGAAGCTGCCGCTCGCCGATTCTCCCGGAGGCGAAGAAGCGGCTTCTTCGCACACAGAGCATTGTGGCGAGCGCAGGGAGCTCCTGAGAGCGGTTTGTGCCGAAAGAAGCCCGGGACCGGCACTTAGCTTCGGAGAGCTGCGTATCTGCGTCTTCTGCGTGTCTTGCCGCTCTACACTCAGCAAAAAGCTTTTCCACCATATCTTGCAAGGAGAAACTCTGCCAGGAAAGAAAACATCCAAAATCTTGTTCTAAAGCTTGCACGCAGGTCTGCAAAGAGTTTGGCAAGAATGAAAGGTAGTTGTCCAAAACTCGTTCTTTTCCAATAGAATAACCATGGAAAAGGCAGGAGAGTGGTAAAGTACTGTTTTCTCTAAGTCTGAAGGCTGCCCACACTGTGCCTGTGTGCTGCAGCTTGCATCTTCGCCTTTGGGAAGCTGCCGCTCGCCGATTCTCCCGGAGGCGAAGAAGCGGCTTCTTCGCACACAGAGCATTGTGGCGAGCGCAGGGAGCTCCTGAGAGCGGTTTGTGCCGAAAGAAGCCCGGGACCGGCACTTAGCTTCGGAGAGCTGCGTATCTGCGTCTTCTGCGTGTCTTGCCGCTCTACACTCAGCCAAAAGCTTTTCCACCATATCTTGCAAGGAGAAACTCTGCCAGGAAAGAAAACATCCAAAATCTTGTTCTAAAGCTTGCACGGGGGTCTGCAAAGAGTTTGGCAAGAATGAAAGGTAGTTGTCCAAAACTCGTTCTTTTCCAATAGAATAACCATGGAAAAGGCAGGAGAGTGGTAAAGTACTGTTTTCTCTAAGTCTGAAGGCTGCCCACACTGTGCCTGTGTGCTGCAGCTTGCATCTTCGCCTTTGGGAAGCTGCCGCTCGCCGATTCTCCCGGAGGCGAAGAAGCGGCTTCTTCGCACACAGAGCATTGTGGCGAGCGCAGGGAGCTCCTGAGAGCGGTTTGTGCCGAAAGAAGCCCGGGACCGGCACTTAGCTTCGGAGAGCTGCGTATCTGCGTCTTCTGCGTGTCTTGCCGCTCTACACTCAGCCAAAAGCTTTTCCACCATATCTTGCAAGGAGAAACTCTGCCAGGAAAGAAAACATCCAAAATCTTGTTCTAAAGCTTGCACGGAGGTCTGCAAAGAGTTTGGCAAGAATGAAAGGTAGTTGTCCAAAACTCGTTCTTTTCCAATAGAATAACCATGGAAAAGGCAGGAGAGTGGTAAAGTACTGTTTTCTCTAAGTCTGAATGCTGCCCACACTGTGCCTGTGTGCTGCAGCTTGCATCTTCGCCTTTGGGAAGCTGCCGCTCGCCGATTCTCCCGCAGGCGAAGAAGCGGCTTCTTCACACACAGAGCATTGTGGCGAGCGCAGGGAGCTCCTGAGAGCGGTTTGTGCCGAAAGAAGCCCGGGACCGGCACTTAGCTTCGGAGAGCTGCGTATCTGCGTCTTCTGCGTGTCTTGCCGCTCTACACTCAGCCAAAAGCTTTTCCACCATATCTTGCAAGGAGAAACTCTGCCAGGAAAGAAAACATCCAAAATCTTGTTCTAAAGCTTGCACGGAGGTCTGCAAAGAGTTTGGCAAGAATGAAAGGTAGTTGTCCAAAACTCGTTCTTTTCCAATAGAATAACCATGGAAAAGGCAGGAGAGTGGTAAAGTACTGTTTTCTCTAAGTCTGAAGGCTGCCCACACTGTGCCTGTGTGCTGCAGCTTGCATCTTCGCCTTTGGGAAGCTGCCGCTCGCCGATTCTCCCGCAGGCGAAGAAGCGGCTTCTTCGCACACAGAGCATTGTGGCGAGCGCAGGGAGCTCCTGAGAGCGGTTTGTGCCGAAAGAAGCCCGGGACCGGCACTTAGCTTTGGAGAGCTGCGTATCTGCGTCTTCTGCGTGTCTTGCCGCTCTACACTCAGCAAAAAGCTTTTCCACCATATCTTGCAAGGAGAAACTCTGCCAGGAAAGAAAACATCCAAAATCTTGTTCTAAAGCTTGCACGGGGGTCTGCAAAGAGTTTGGCAAGAATGAAAGGTAGTTGTCCAAAACTCGTTCTTTTCCAATAGAATAACCATGGAAAAGGCAGGAGAGTGGTAAAGTACTGTTTTCTCTAAGTCTGAAGGCTGCCCACACTGTGCCTGTGTGCTGCAGCTTGCATCTTCGCCTTTGGGAAGCTGCCGCTCGCCGATTCTCCCGCAGGCGAAGAAGCGGCTTCTTTGCACACAGAGCATTGTGGCGAGCGCAGGGAGCTCCTGAGAGCGGTTTGTGCCGAAAGAAGCCCGGGACCGGCACTTAGCTTCGGAGAGCTGCGTATCTGCGTCTTCTGCGTGTCTTGCCGCTCTACACTCAGCCAAAAGCTTTTCCACCATATCTTGCAAGGAGAAACTCTGCCAGGAAAGAAAACATCCAAAATCTTGTTCTAAAGCTTGCACGGGGGTCTGCAAAGAGTTTGGCAAGAATGAAAGGTAGTTGTCCAAAACTCGTTCTTTTCCAATAGAATAACCATGGAAAAGGCAGGAGAGTGGTAAAGTACTGTTTTCTCTAAGTCTGAATGCTGCCCACACTGTGCCTGTGTGCTGCAGCTTGCATCTTCGCCTTTGGGAAGCTGCCGCTCGCCGATTCTCCCGGAGGCGAAGAAGCGGCTTCTTCGCACACAGAGCATTGTGGCGAGCGCGGGGAGCTCCTGAGAGCGGTTTGTGCCGAAAGAAGCCCGGGACCGGCACTTAGCTTCGGAGAGCTGCGTATCTGCGTCTACTGCGTGTCTTGCCGCTCTACACTCAGCAAAAAGCTTTTCCACCATATCTTGCAAGGAGAAACTCTGCCAGGAAAGAAAACATCCAAAATCTTGTTCTAAAGCTTGCACGGAGGTCTGCAAAGAGTTTGGCAAGAATGAAAGGTAGTTGTCCAAAACTCGTTCTTTTCCAAAAGAATAACCATGGAAAAGGCAGGAGAGTGGTAAAGTACTGTTTTCTCTAAGTCTGAATGCTGCCCACACTGTGCCTGTGTGCTGCAGCTTGCATCTTCGCCTTTGGGAAGCTGCCGCTCGCCGATTCTCCCGCAGGCGAAGAAGCGGCTTCTTCGCACACAGAGCATTGTGGCGAGCGCAGGGAGCTCCTGAGAGCGGTTTGTGCCGAAAGAAGCCCGGGACCGGCACTTAGCTTCGGAGTGCTGCGTATCTGCGTCTTCTGCGTGTCTTGCCGCTCTACACTCAGCAAAAAGCTTTTCCACCATATCTTGCAAGGAGAAACTCTGCCAGGAAAGAAAACATCCAAAATCTTGTTCTAAAGCTTGCACGGGGGTCTGCAAAGAGTTTGGCAAGAATGAAAGGTAGTTGTCCAAAACTCGTTCTTTTCCAATAGAATAACCATGGAAAAGGCAGGAGAGTGGTAAAGTACTGTTTTCTCTAAGTCTGAAGGCTGCCCACACTGTGCCTGTGTGCTGCAGCTTGCATCTTCGCCTTTGGGAAGCTGCCGCTCGCCGATTCTCCCGCAGGCGAAGAAGCGGCTTCTTCGCACACAGAGCATTGTGGCGAGCGCAGGGAGCTCCTGAGAGCGGTTTGTGCCGAAAGAAGCCCGGGACCGGCACTTAGCTTCGGAGAGCTGCGTATCTGCGTCTTCTGCGTGTCTTGCCGCTCTACACTCAGCAAAAAGCTTTTCCACCATATCTTGCAAGGAGAAACTCTGCCAGGAAAGAAAACATCCAAAATCTTGTTCTAAAGCTTGCACGGGGGTCTGCAAAGAGTTTGGCAAGAATGAAAGGTAGTTGTCCAAAACTCGTTCTTTTCCAATAGAATAACCATGGAAAAGGCAGGAGAGTGGTAAAGTACTGTTTTCTCTAAGTCTGAAGGCTGCCCACACTGTGCCTGTGTGCTGCAGCTTGCATCTTCGCCTTTGGGAAGCTGCCGCTCGCCGATTCTCCCGCAGGCGAAGAAGCGGCTTCTTCGCACACAGAGCATTGTGGCGAGCGCAGGGAGCTCCTGAGAGCGGTTTGTGCCGAAAGAAGCCCGGGACCGGCACTTAGCTTCGGAGAGCTGCGTATCTGCGTCTTCTGCGTGTCTTGCCGCTCTACACTCAGCAAAAAGCTTTTCCACCATATCTTGCAAGGAGAAACTCTGCCAGGAAAGAAAACATCCAAAATCTTGTTCTAAAGCTTGCACGGGGGTCTGCAAAGAGTTTGGCAAGAATGAAAGGTAGTTGTCCAAAACTCGTTCTTTTCCAATAGAATAACCATGGAAAAGGCAGGAGAGTGGTAAAGTACTGTTTTCTCTAAGTCTGAAGGCTGCCCACACTGTGCCTGTGTGCTGCAGCTTGCATCTTCGCCTTTGGGAAGCTGCTGCTCGCCGATTCTCCCGGAGGCGAAGAAGCGGCTTCTTCACACACAGAGCATTGTGGCGAGCGCAGGGAGCTCCTGAGAGCGGTTTGTGCCGAAAGAAGCCCGGGACCGGCACTTAGCTTCGGAGAGCTGCGTATCTGCGTCTTCTGCGTGTCTTGCCGCTCTACACTCAGCCAAAAGCTTTTCCACCATATCTTGCAAGGAGAAACTCTGCCAGGAAAGAAAACATCCAAAATCTTGTTCTAAAGCTTGCACGGGGGTCTGCAAAGAGTTTGGCAAGAATGAAAGGTAGTTGTCCAAAACTCGTTCTTTTCCAATAGAATAACCATGGAAAAGGCAGGAGAGTGGTAAAGTACTGTTTTCTCTAAGTCTGAAGGCTGCCCACACTGTGCCTGTGTGCTGCAGCTTGCATCTTCGCCTTTGGGAAGCTGCCGCTCGCCGATTCTCCCGGAGGCGAAGAAGCGGCTTCTTCGCACACAGAGCATTGTGGCGAGCGCAGGGAGCTCCTGAGAGCGGTTTGTGCCGAAAGAAGCCCGGGACCGGCACTTAGCTTCGGAGAGCTGCGTATCTGCGTCTTCTGCGTGTCTTGCCGCTCTACACTCAGCCAAAAGCTTTTCCACCATATCTTGCAAGGAGAAACTCTGCCAGGAAAGAAAACATCCAAAATCTTGTTCTAAAGCTTGCACGGGGGTCTGCAAAGAGTTTGGCAAGAATGAAAGGTAGTTGTCCAAAACTCGTTCTTTTCCAATAGAATAACCATGGAAAAGGCAGGAGAGTGGTAAAGTACTGTTTTCTCTAAGTCTGAAGGCTGCCCACACTGTGCCTGCGTGCTGCAGCTTGCATCTTCGCCTTTGGGAAGCTGCCGCTCGCCGATTCTCCCGCAGGCGAAGAAGCGGCTTCTTCGCACACAGAGCATTGTGGCGAGCGCAGGGAGCTCCTGAGAGCGGTTTGTGCCGAAAGAAGCCCGGGACCGGCACTTAGCTTCGGAGAGCTGCGTATCTGCGTCTTCTGCGTGTCTTGCCGCTCTACACTCAGCAAAAAGCTTTTCCACCATATCTTGCAAAGAGAAACTCTGCCAGGAAAGAAAACATCCAAAATCTTGTTCTAAAGCTTGCACGGGGGTCTGCAAAGAGTTTGGCAAGAATGAAAGGTAGTTGTCCAAAACTCGTTCTTTTCCAATAGAATAACCATGGAAAAGGCAGGAGAGTGGTAAAGTACTGTTTTCTCTAAGTCTGAATGCTGCCCACACTGTGCCTGTGTGCTGCAGCTTGCATCTTCGCCTTTGGGAAGCTGCCGCTCGCCGATTCTCCCGGAGGCGAAGAAGCGGCTTCTTCGCACACAGAGCATTGTGGCGAGCGCAGGGAGCTCCTGAGAGCGGTTTGTGCCGAAAGAAGCCCGGGACCGGCACTTAGCTTCGGAGAGCTGCGTATCTGCGTCTTCTGCGTGTCTTGCCGCTCTACACTCAGCAAAAAGCTTTTCCACCATATCTTGCAAGGAGAAACTCTGCCAGGAAAGAAAACATCCAAAATCTTGTTCTAAAGCTTGCACGCAGGTCTGCAAAGAGTTTGGCAAGAATGAAAGGTAGTTGTCCAAAACTCGTTCTTTTCCAATAGAATAACCATGGAAAAGGCAGGAGAGTGGTAAAGTACTGTTTTCTCTAAGTCTGAAGGCTGCCCACACTGTGCCTGTGTGCTGCAGCTTGCATCTTCGCCTTTGGGAAGCTGCCGCTCGCCGATTCTCCCGGAGGCGAAGAAGCGGCTTCTTCGCACACAGAGCATTGTGGCGAGCGCAGGGAGCTCCTGAGAGCGGTTTGTGCCGAAAGAAGCCCGGGACCGGCACTTAGCTTCGGAGAGCTGCGTATCTGCGTCTTCTGCGTGTCTTGCCGCTCTACACTCAGCCAAAAGCTTTTCCACCATATCTTGCAAGGAGAAACTCTGCCAGGAAAGAAAACATCCAAAATCTTGTTCTAAAGCTTGCACGGGGGTCTGCAAAGAGTTTGGCAAGAATGAAAGGTAGTTGTCCAAAACTCGTTCTTTTCCAATAGAATAACCATGGAAAAGGCAGGAGAGTGGTAAAGTACTGTTTTCTCTAAGTCTGAAGGCTGCCCACACTGTGCCTGTGTGCTGCAGCTTGCATCTTCGCCTTTGGGAAGCTGCCGCTCGCCGATTCTCCCGGAGGCGAAGAAGCGGCTTCTTCGCACACAGAGCATTGTGGCGAGCGCAGGGAGCTCCTGAGAGCGGTTTGTGCCGAAAGAAGCCCGGGACCGGCACTTAGCTTCGGAGAGCTGCGTATCTGCGTCTTCTGCGTGTCTTGCCGCTCTACACTCAGCCAAAAGCTTTTCCACCATATCTTGCAAGGAGAAACTCTGCCAGGAAAGAAAACATCCAAAATCTTGTTCTAAAGCTTGCACGGAGGTCTGCAAAGAGTTTGGCAAGAATGAAAGGTAGTTGTCCAAAACTCGTTCTTTTCCAATAGAATAACCATGGAAAAGGCAGGAGAGTGGTAAAGTACTGTTTTCTCTAAGTCTGAATGCTGCCCACACTGTGCCTGTGTGCTGCAGCTTGCATCTTCGCCTTTGGGAAGCTGCCGCTCGCCGATTCTCCCGCAGGCGAAGAAGCGGCTTCTTCACACACAGAGCATTGTGGCGAGCGCAGGGAGCTCCTGAGAGCGGTTTGTGCCGAAAGAAGCCCGGGACCGGCACTTAGCTTCGGAGAGCTGCGTATCTGCGTCTTCTGCGTGTCTTGCCGCTCTACACTCAGCCAAAAGCTTTTCCACCATATCTTGCAAGGAGAAACTCTGCCAGGAAAGAAAACATCCAAAATCTTGTTCTAAAGCTTGCACGGAGGTCTGCAAAGAGTTTGGCAAGAATGAAAGGTAGTTGTCCAAAACTCGTTCTTTTCCAATAGAATAACCATGGAAAAGGCAGGAGAGTGGTAAAGTACTGTTTTCTCTAAGTCTGAAGGCTGCCCACACTGTGCCTGTGTGCTGCAGCTTGCATCTTCGCCTTTGGGAAGCTGCCGCTCGCCGATTCTCCCGCAGGCGAAGAAGCGGCTTCTTCGCAACACAGAGCATTGTGGCGAGCGCAGGGAGCTCCTGAGAGCGGTTTGTGCCGAAAGAAGCCCGGGACCGGCACTTAGCTTTGGAGAGCTGCGTATCGCGTCTTCTGCGTGTCTTGCCGCTCTACACTCAGCAAAAAGCTTTTCCACCATATCTTGCAAGGAGAAACTCTGCCAGGAAAGAAAACATCCAAAATCTTGTTCTAAAGCTTGCACGGGGGTCTGCAAAGAGTTTGGCAAGAATGAAAGGTAGTTGTCCAAAACTCGTTCTTTTCCAATAGAATAACCATGGAAAAGGCAGGAGAGTGGTAAAGTACTGTTTTCTCTAAGTCTGAAGGCTGCCCACACTGTGCCTGTGTGCTGCAGCTTGCATCTTCGCCTTTGGGAAGCTGCCGCTCGCCGATTCTCCCGCAGGCGAAGAAGCGGCTTCTTTGCACACAGAGCATTGTGGCGAGCGCAGGGAGCTCCTGAGAGCGGTTTGTGCCGAAAGAAGCCCGGGACCGGCACTTAGCTTCGGAGAGCTGCGTATCTGCGTCTTCTGCGTGTCTTGCCGCTCTACACTCAGCCAAAAGCTTTTCCACCATATCTTGCAAGGAGAAACTCTGCCAGGAAAGAAAACATCCAAAATCTTGTTCTAAAGCTTGCACGGGGGTCTGCAAAGAGTTTGGCAAGAATGAAAGGTAGTTGTCCAAAACTCGTTCTTTTCCAATAGAATAACCATGGAAAAGGCAGGAGAGTGGTAAAGTACTGTTTTCTCTAAGTCTGAATGCTGCCCACACTGTGCCTGTGTGCTGCAGCTTGCATCTTCGCCTTTGGGAAGCTGCCGCTCGCCGATTCTCCCGGAGGCGAAGAAGCGGCTTCTTCGCACACAGAGCATTGTGGCGAGCGCGGGGAGCTCCTGAGAGCGGTTTGTGCCGAAAGAAGCCCGGGACCGGCACTTAGCTTCGGAGAGCTGCGTATCTGCGTCTACTGCGTGTCTTGCCGCTCTACACTCAGCAAAAAGCTTTTCCACCATATCTTGCAAGGAGAAACTCTGCCAGGAAAGAAAACATCCAAAATCTTGTTCTAAAGCTTGCACGGAGGTCTGCAAAGAGTTTGGCAAGAATGAAAGGTAGTTGTCCAAAACTCGTTCTTTTCCAAAAGAATAACCATGGAAAAGGCAGGAGAGTGGTAAAGTACTGTTTTCTCTAAGTCTGAATGCTGCCCACACTGTGCCTGTGTGCTGCAGCTTGCATCTTCGCCTTTGGGAAGCTGCCGCTCGCCGATTCTCCCGCAGGCGAAGAAGCGGCTTCTTCGCACACAGAGCATTGTGGCGAGCGCAGGGAGCTCCTGAGAGCGGTTTGTGCCGAAAGAAGCCCGGGACCGGCACTTAGCTTCGGAGTGCTGCGTATCTGCGTCTTCTGCGTGTCTTGCCGCTCTACACTCAGCAAAAAGCTTTTCCACCATATCTTGCAAGGAGAAACTCTGCCAGGAAAGAAAACATCCAAAATCTTGTTCTAAAGCTTGCACGGGGGTCTGCAAAGAGTTTGGCAAGAATGAAAGGTAGTTGTCCAAAACTCGTTCTTTTCCAATAGAATAACCATGGAAAAGGCAGGAGAGTGGTAAAGTACTGTTTTCTCTAAGTCTGAAGGCTGCCCACACTGTGCCTGTGTGCTGCAGCTTGCATCTTCGCCTTTGGGAAGCTGCCGCTCGCCGATTCTCCCGCAGGCGAAGAAGCGGCTTCTTCGCACACAGAGCATTGTGGCGAGCGCAGGGAGCTCCTGAGAGCGGTTTGTGCCGAAAGAAGCCCGGGACCGGCACTTAGCTTCGGAGAGCTGCGTATCTGCGTCTTCTGCGTGTCTTGCCGCTCTACACTCAGCAAAAAGCTTTTCCACCATATCTTGCAAGGAGAAACTCTGCCAGGAAAGAAAACATCCAAAATCTTGTTCTAAAGCTTGCACGGGGGTCTGCAAAGAGTTTGGCAAGAATGAAAGGTAGTTGTCCAAAACTCGTTCTTTTCCAATAGAATAACCATGGAAAAGGCAGGAGAGTGGTAAAGTACTGTTTTCTCTAAGTCTGAAGGCTGCCCACACTGTGCCTGTGTGCTGCAGCTTGCATCTTCGCCTTTGGGAAGCTGCCGCTCGCCGATTCTCCCGCAGGCGAAGAAGCGGCTTCTTCGCACACAGAGCATTGTGGCGAGCGCAGGGAGCTCCTGAGAGCGGTTTGTGCCGAAAGAAGCCCGGGACCGGCACTTAGCTTCGGAGAGCTGCGTATCTGCGTCTTCTGCGTGTCTTGCCGCTCTACACTCAGCAAAAAGCTTTTCCACCATATCTTGCAAGGAGAAACTCTGCCAGGAAAGAAAACATCCAAAATCTTGTTCTAAAGCTTGCACGGGGGTCTGCAAAGAGTTTGGCAAGAATGAAAGGTAGTTGTCCAAAACTCGTTCTTTTCCAATAGAATAACCATGGAAAAGGCAGGAGAGTGGTAAAGTACTGTTTTCTCTAAGTCTGAAGGCTGCCCACACTGTGCCTGTGTGCTGCACCTTGCATCTTCGCCTTTGGGAAGCTGCCGCTCGCCGATTCTCCCGCAGGCGAAGAAGCGGCTTCTTCGCACACAGAGCATTGTGGCGAGCGCAGGGAGCTCCTGAGAGCGGTTTGTGCCGAAAGAAGCCCGGGACCGGCACTTAGCTTCGGAGAGCTGCGTATCTGCGTCTTCTGCGTGTCTTGCCGCTCTACACTCAGCAAAAAGCTTTTCCACCATATCTTGCAAGGAGAAACTCTGCCAGGAAAGAAAACATCCAAAATCTTGTTCTAAAGCTTGCACGGGGGTCTGCAAAGAGTTTGGCAAGAATGAAAGGTAGTTGTCCAAAACTCGTTCTTTTCCAATAGAATAACCATGGAAAAGGCAGGAGAGTGGTAAAGTACTGTTTTCTCTAAGTCTGAAGGCTGCCCACACTGTGCCTGTGTGCTGCAGCTTGCATCTTCGCCTTTGGGAAGCTGCCGCTCGCCGATTCTCCCGCAGGCGAAGAAGCGGCTTCTTCGCACACAGAGCATTGTGGCGAGCGCAGGGAGCTCCTGAGAGCGGTTTGTGCCGAAAGAAGCCCGGGACCGGCACTTAGCTTCGGAGAGCTGCGTATCTGCGTCTTCTGCGTGTCTTGCCGCTCTACACTCAGCAAAAAGCTTTTCCACCATATCTTGCAAGGAGAAACTCTGCCAGGAAAGAAAACATCCAAAATCTTGTTCTAAAGCTTGCACGGGGGTCTGCAAAGAGTTTGGCAAGAATGAAAGGTAGTTGTCCAAAACTCGTTCTTTTCCAATAGAATAACCATGGAAAAGGCAGGAGAGTGGTAAAGTACTGTTTTCTCTAAGTCTGAAGGCTGCCCACACTGTGCCTGTGTGCTGCAGCTTGCATCTTCGCCTTTGGGAAGCTGCCGCTCGCCGATTCTCCCGCAGGCGAAGAAGCGGCTTCTTCGCACACAGAGCATTGTGGCGAGCGCAGGGAGCTCCTGAGAGCGGTTTGTGCCGAAAGAAGCCCGGGACCGGCACTTAGCTTCGGAGAGCTGCGTATCTGCGTCTTCTGCGTGTCTTGCCGCTCTACACTCAGCAAAAAGCTTTTCCACCATATCTTGCAAGGAGAAACTCTGCCAGGAAAGAAAACATCCAAAATCTTGTTCTAAAGCTTGCACGGGGGTCTGCAAAGAGTTGGGCAAGAATGAAAGGTAGTTGTCCAAAACTCGTTCTTTTCCAATAGAATAACCATGGAAAAGGCAGGAGAGTGGTAAAGTACTGTTTTCTCTAAGTCTGAAGGCTGCCCACACTGTGCCTGTGTGCTGCACCTTGCATCTTCGCCTTTGGGAAGCTGCCGCTCGCCGATTCTCCCGCAGGCGAAGAAGCGGCTTCTTCGCACACAGAGCATTGTGGCGAGCGCAGGGAGCTCCTGAGAGCGGTTTGTGCCGAAAGAACCCCGGGACCGGCACTTAGCTTCGGAGAGCTGCGTATCTGCGTCTTCTGCGTGTCTTGCCGCTCTACACTCAGCAAAAAGCTTTTCCACCATATCTTGCAAGGAGAAACTCTGCCAGGAAAGAAAACATCCAAAATCTTGTTCTAAAGCTTGCACGGGGGTCTGCAAAGAGTTTGGCAAGAATGAAAGGTAGTTGTCCAAAACTCGTTCTTTTCCAATAGAATAACCATGGAAAAGGCAGGAGAGTGGTAAAGTACTGTTTTCTCTAAGTCTGAAGGCTGCCCACACTGTGCCTGTGTGCTGCAGCTTGCATCTTCGCCTTTGGGAAGCTGCCGCTCGCCGATTCTCCCGCAGGCGAAGAAGCGGCTTCTTCGCACACAGAGCATTGTGGCGAGCGCAGGGAGCTCCTGAGAGCGGTTTGTGCCGAAAGAAGCCCGGGACCGGCACTTAGCTTCGGAGAGCTGCGTATCTGCGTCTTCTGCGTGTCTTGCCGCTCTACACTCAGCAAAAAGCTTTTCCACCATATCTTGCAAGGAGAAACTCTGCCAGGAAAGAAAACATCCAAAATCTTGTTCTAAAGCTTGCACGGGGGTCTGCAAAGAGTTTGGCAAGAATGAAAGGTAGTTGTCCAAAACTCGTTCTTTTCCAATAGAATAACCATGGAAAAGGCAGGAGAGTGGTAAAGTACTGTTTTCTCTAAGTCTGAAGGCTGCCCACACTGTGCCTGTGTGCTGCAGCTTGCATCTTCGCCTTTGGGAAGCTGCCGCTCGCCGATTCTCCCGCAGGCGAAGAAGCGGCTTCTTCGCACACAGAGCATTGTGGCGAGCGCAGGGAGCTCCTGAGAGCGGTTTGTGCCGAAAGAAGCCCGGGACCGGCACTTAGCTTCGGAGAGCTGCGTATCTGCGTCTTCTGCGTGTCTTGCCGCTCTACACTCAGCAAAAAGCTTTTCCACCATATCTTGCAAAGAGAAACTCTGCCAGGAAAGAAAACATCCAAAATCTTGTTCTAAAGCTTGCACGCAGGTCTGCAAAGAGTTTGGCAAGAATGAAAGGTAGTTGTCCAAAACTCGTTCTTTTCCAATAGAATAACCATGGAAAAGGCAGGAGAGTGGTAAAGTACTGTTTTCTCTAAGTCTGAATGCTGCCCACACTGTGCCTGTTTGCTGCAGCTTGCATCTTCGCCTTTGGGAAGCTGCCGCTCGCCGATTCTCCCGGAGGCGAAGAAGCGGCTTCTTCGCACACAGAGCATTGTGGCGAGCGCAGGGAGCTCCTGAGAGCGGTTTGTGCCGAAAGAAGCCCGGGACCGGCACTTAGCTTCGGAGAGCTGCGTATCTGCGTCTTCTGCGTGTCTTGCCGCTCTACACTCAGCAAAAAGCTTTTCCACCATATCTTGCAAGGAGAAACTCTGCCAGGAAAGAAAACATCCAAAATCTTGTTCTAAAGCTTGCACGCAGGTCTGCAAAGAGTTTGGCAAGAATGAAAGGTAGTTGTCCAAAACTCGTTCTTTTCCAATAGAATAACCATGGAAAAGGCAGGAGAGTGGTAAAGTACTGTTTTCTCTAAGTCTGAAGGCTGCCCACACTGTGCCTGTGTGCTGCAGCTTGCATCTTCGCCTTTGGGAAGCTGCCGCTCGCCGATTCTCCCGGAGGCGAAGAAGCGGCTTCTTCGCACACAGAGCATTGTGGCGAGCGCAGGGAGCTCCTGAGAGCGGTTTGTGCCGAAAGAAGCCCGGGACCGGCACTTAGCTTCGGAGAGCTGCGTATCTGCGTCTTCTGCGTGTCTTGCCGCTCTACACTCAGCCAAAAGCTTTTCCACCATATCTTGCAAGGAGAAACTCTGCCAGGAAAGAAAACATCCAAAATCTTGTTCTAAAGCTTGCACGGGGGTCTGCAAAGAGTTTGGCAAGAATGAAAGGTAGTTGTCCAAAACTCGTTCTTTTCCAATAGAATAACCATGGAAAAGGCAGGAGAGTGGTAAAGTACTGTTTTCTCTAAGTCTGAAGGCTGCCCACACTGTGCCTGTGTGCTGCAGCTTGCATCTTCGCCTTTGGGAAGCTGCCGCTCGCCGATTCTCCCGGAGGCGAAGAAGCGGCTTCTTCGCACACAGAGCATTGTGGCGAGCGCAGGGAGCTCCTGAGAGCGGTTTGTGCCGAAAGAAGCCCGGGACCGGCACTTAGCTTCGGAGAGCTGCGTATCTGCGTCTTCTGCGTGTCTTGCCGCTCTACACTCAGCCAAAAGCTTTTCCACCATATCTTGCAAGGAGAAACTCTGCCAGGAAAGAAAACATCCAAAATCTTGTTCTAAAGCTTGCACGGAGGTCTGCAAAGAGTTTGGCAAGAATGAAAGGTAGTTGTCCAAAACTCGTTCTTTTCCAATAGAATAACCATGGAAAAGGCAGGAGAGTGGTAAAGTACTGTTTTCTCTAAGTCTGAATGCTGCCCACACTGTGCCTGTGTGCTGCAGCTTGCATCTTCGCCTTTGGGAAGCTGCCGCTCGCCGATTCTCCCGCAGGCGAAGAAGCGGCTTCTTCACACACAGAGCATTGTGGCGAGCGCAGGGAGCTCCTGAGAGCGGTTTGTGCCGAAAGAAGCCCGGGACCGGCACTTAGCTTCGGAGAGCTGCGTATCTGCGTCTTCTGCGTGTCTTGCCGCTCTACACTCAGCCAAAAGCTTTTCCACCATATCTTGCAAGGAGAAACTCTGCCAGGAAAGAAAACATCCAAAATCTTGTTCTAAAGCTTGCACGGAGGTCTGCAAAGAGTTTGGCAAGAATGAAAGGTAGTTGTCCAAAACTCGTTCTTTTCCAATAGAATAACCATGGAAAAGGCAGGAGAGTGGTAAAGTACTGTTTTCTCTAAGTCTGAAGGCTGCCCACACTGTGCCTGTGTGCTGCAGCTTGCATCTTCGCCTTTGGGAAGCTGCCGCTCGCCGATTCTCCCGCAGGCGAAGAAGCGGCTTCTTCGCACACAGAGCATTGTGGCGAGCGCAGGGAGCTCCTGAGAGCGGTTTGTGCCGAAAGAAGCCCGGGACCGGCACTTAGCTTTGGAGAGCTGCGTATCTGCGTCTTCTGCGTGTCTTGCCGCTCTACACTCAGCAAAAAGCTTTTCCACCATATCTTGCAAGGAGAAACTCTGCCAGGAAAGAAAACATCCAAAATCTTGTTCTAAAGCTTGCACGGGGGTCTGCAAAGAGTTTGGCAAGAATGAAAGGTAGTTGTCCAAAACTCGTTCTTTTCCAATAGAATAACCATGGAAAAGGCAGGAGAGTGGTAAAGTACTGTTTTCTCTAAGTCTGAATGCTGCCCACACTGTGCCTGTGTGCTGCAGCTTGCATCTTCGCCTTTGGGAAGCTGCCGCTCGCCGATTCTCCCGCAGGCGAAGAAGCGGTTTCTTTGCACACAGAGCATTGTGGCGAGCGCAGGGAGCTCCTGAGAGCGGTTTGTGCCGAAAGAAGCCCGGGACCGGCACTTAGCTTCGGAGAGCTGCGTATCTGCGTCTTCTGCGTGTCTTGCCGCTCTACACTCAGCAAAAAGCTTTTCCACCATATCTTGCAAGGAGAAACTCTGCCAGGAAAGAAAACATCCAAAATCTTGTTCTAAAGCTTGCACGGGGGTCTGCAAAGAGTTTGGCAAGAATGAAAGGTAGTTGTCCAAAACTCGTTCTTTTCCAATAGAATAACCATGGAAAAGGCAGGAGAGTGGTAAAGTACTGTTTTCTCTAAGTCTGAATGCTGCCCACACTGTGCCTGTGTGCTGCAGCTTGCATCTTCGCCTTTGGGAAGCTGCCGCTCGCCGATTCTCCCGCAGGCGAAGAAGCGGCTTCTTCGCACACAGAGCATTGTGGCGAGCGCAGGGAGCTCCTGAGAGCGGTTTGTGCCGAAAGAAGCCCGGGACCGGCACTTAGCTTCGGAGAGCTGCGTATCTGCGTCTTCTGCGTGTCTTGCCGCTCTACACTCAGCAAAAAGCTTTTCCACCATATCTTGCAAGGAGAAACTCTGCCAGGAAAGAAAACATCCAAAATCTTGTTCTAAAGCTTGCACGGGGGTCTGCAAAGAGTTTGGCAAGAATGAAAGGTAGTTGTCCAAAACTCGTTCTTTTCCAATAGAATAACCATGGAAAAGGCAGGAGAGTGGTAAAGTACTGTTTTCTCTAAGTCTGAAGGCTGCCCACACTGTGCCTGTGTGCTGCAGCTTGCATCTTCGCCTTTGGGAAGCTGCCGCTCGCCGATTCTCCCGCAGGCGAAGAAGCGGCTTCTTCGCACACAGAGCATTGTGGCGAGCGCAGGGAGCTCCTGAGAGCGGTTTGTGCCGAAAGAAGCCCGGGACCGGCACTTAGCTTCGGAGAGCTGCGTATCTGCGTCTTCTGCGTGTCTTGCTGCTCTACACTCAGCCAAAAGCTTTTCCACCATATCTTGCAAGGAGAAACTCTGCCAGGAAAGAAAACATCCAAAATCTTGTTCTAAAGCTTGCACGGAGGTCTGCAAAGAGTTTGGCAAGAATGAAAGGTAGTTGTCCAAAACTCGTTCTTTTCCAATAGAATAACCATGGAAAAGGCAGGAGAGTGGTAAAGTACTGTTTTCTCTAAGTCTGAAGGCTGCCCACACTGTGCCTGTGTGCTGCAGCTTGCATCTTCGCCTTTGGGAAGCTGCCGCTCGCCGATTCTCCCGCAGGCGAAGAAGCGGCTTCTTCGCACACAGAGCATTGTGGCGAGCGCAGGGAGCTCCTGAGAGCGGTTTGTGCCGAAAGAAGCCCGGGACCGGCACTTAGCTTTGGAGAGCTGCGTATCTGCGTCTTCTGCGTGTCTTGCCGCTCTACACTCAGCAAAAAGCTTTTCCACCATATCTTGCAAGGAGAAACTCTGCCAGGAAAGAAAACATCCAAAATCTTGTTCTAAAGCTTGCACGGGGGTCTGCAAAGAGTTTGGCAAGAATGAAAGGTAGTTGTCCAAAACTCGTTCTTTTCCAATAGAATAACCATGGAAAAGGCAGGAGAGTGGTAAAGTACTGTTTTCTCTAAGTCTGAAGGCTGCCCACACTGTGCCTGTGTGCTGCAGCTTGCATCTTCGCCTTTGGGAAGCTGCCGCTCGCCGATTCTCCCGCAGGCGAAGAAGCGGTTTCTTTGCACACAGAGCATTGTGGCGAGCGCAGGGAGCTCCTGAGAGCGGTTTGTGCCGAAAGAAGCCCGGGACCGGCACTTAGCTTCGGAGAGCTGCGTATCTGCGTCTTCTGCGTGTCTTGCCGCTCTACACTCAGCAAAAAGCTTTTCCACCATATCTTGCAAGGAGAAACTCTGCCAGGAAAGAAAACATCCAAAATCTTGTTCTAAAGCTTGCACGGGGGTCTGCAAAGAGTTTGGCAAGAATGAAAGGTAGTTGTCCAAAACTCGTTCTTTTCCAATAGAATAACCATGGAAAAGGCAGGAGAGTGGTAAAGTACTGTTTTCTCTAAGTCTGAATGCTGCCCACACTGTGCCTGTGTGCTGCAGCTTGCATCTTCGCCTTTGGGAAGCTGCCGCTCGCCGATTCTCCCGCAGGCGAAGAAGCGGCTTCTTCGCACACAGAGCATTGTGGCGAGCGCAGGGAGCTCCTGAGAGCGGTTTGTGCCGAAAGAAGCCCGGGACCGGCACTTAGCTTCGGAGAGCTGCGTATCTGCGTCTTCTGCGTGTCTTGCCGCTCTACACTCAGCAAAAAGCTTTTCCACCATATCTTGCAAGGAGAAACTCTGCCAGGAAAGAAAACATCCAAAATCTTGTTCTAAAGCTTGCACGGGGGTCTGCAAAGAGTTTGGCAAGAATGAAAGGTAGTTGTCCAAAACTCGTTCTTTTCCAATAGAATAACCATGGATAAGGCAGGAGAGTGGTAAAGTACTGTTTTCTCTAAGTCTGAAGGCTGCCCACACTGTGCCTGTGTGCTGCAGCTTGCATCTTCGCCTTTGGGAAGCTGCCGCTCGCCGATTCTCCCGCAGGCGAAGAAGCGGCTTCTTCGCACACAGAGCATTGTGGCGAGCGCAGGGAGCTCCTGAGAGCGGTTTGTGCCGAAAGAAGCCCGGGACCGGCACTTAGCTTCGGAGAGCTGCGTATCTGCGTCTTCTGCGTGTCTTGCCGCTCTACACTCAGCCAAAAGCTTTTCCACCATATCTTGCAAGGAGAAACTCTGCCAGGAAAGAAAACATCCAAAATCTTGTTCTAAAGCTTGCACGGGGGTCTGCAAAGAGTTTGGCAAGAATGAAAGGTAGTTGTCCAAAACTCGTTCTTTTCCAATAGAATAACCATGGAAAAGGCAGGAGAGTGGTAAAGTACTGTTTTCTCTAAGTCTGAATGCTGCCCACACTGTGCCTGTGTGCTGCAGCTTGCATCTTCGCCTTTGGGAAGCTGCCGCTCGCCGATTCTCCCGGAGGCGAAGAAGCGGCTTCTTCGCACACAGAGCATTGTGGCGAGCGCGGGGAGCTCCTGAGAGCGGTTTGTGCCGAAAGAAGCCCGGGACCGGCACTTAGCTTCGGAGAGCTGCGTATCTGCGTCTTCTGCGTGTCTTGCCGCTCTACACTCAGCAAAAAGCTTTTCCACCATATCTTGCAAGGAGAAACTCTGCCAGGAAAGAAAACATCCAAAATCTTGTTCTAAAGCTTGCACGGAGGTCTGCAAAGAGTTTGGCAAGAATGAAAGGTAGTTGTCCAAAACTCGTTCTTTTCCAAAAGAATAACCATGGAAAAGGCAGGAGAGTGGTAAAGTACTGTTTTCTCTAAGTCTGAATGCTGCCCACACTGTGCCTGTGTGCTGCAGCTTGCATCTTCGCCTTTGGGAAGCTGCCGCTCGCCGATTCTCCCGCAGGCGAAGAAGCGGCTTCTTCGCACACAGAGCATTGTGGCGAGCGCAGGGAGCTCCTGAGAGCGGTTTGTGCCGAAAGAAGCCCGGGACCGGCACTTAGCTTCGGAGAGCTGCGTATCTGCGTCTTCTGCGTGTCTTGCCGCTCTACACTCAGCAAAAAGCTTTTCCACCATATCTTGCAAGGAGAAACTCTGCCAGGAAAGAAAACATCCAAAATCTTGTTCTAAAGCTTGCACGGGGGTCTGCAAAGAGTTTGGCAAGAATGAAAGGTAGTTGTCCAAAACTCGTTCTTTTCCAATAGAATAACCATGGAAAAGGCAGGAGAGTGGTAAAGTACTGTTTTCTCTAAGTCTGAAGGCTGCCCACACTGTGCCTGTGTGCTGCAGCTTGCATCTTCGCCTTTGGGAAGCTGCCGCTCGCCGATTCTCCCGGAGGCGAAGAAGCGGCTTCTTCGCACACAGAGCATTGTGGCGAGCGCAGGGAGCTCCTGAGAGCGGTTTGTGTCGAAAGAAGCCCGGGACCGGCACTTAGCTTCGGAGAGCTGCGTATCTGCGTCTTCTGCGTGTCTTGCCGCTCTACACTCAGCAAAAAGCTTTTCCACCATATCTTGCAAGGAGAAACTCTGCCAGGAAAGAAAACATCCAAAATCTTGTTCTAAAGCTTGCACGGGGGTCTGCAAAGAGTTTGGCAAGAATGAAAGGTAGTTGTCCAAAACTCGTTCTTTTCCAATAGAATAACCATGGAAAAGGCAGGAGAGTGGTAAAGTACTGTTTTCTCTAAGTCTGAAGGCTGCCCACACTGTGCCTGTGTGCTGCAGCTTGCATCTTCGCCTTTGGGAAGCTGCCGCTCGCCGATTCTCCCGGAGGCGAAGAAGCGGCTTCTTCGCACACAGAGCATTGTGGCGAGCGCAGGGAGCTCCTGAGAGCGGTTTGTGCCGAAAGAAGCCCGGGACCGGCACTTAGCTTCGGAGAGCTGCGTATCTGCGTCTTCTGCGTGTCTTGCCGCTCTACACTCAGCAAAAAGCTTTTCCACCATATCTTGCAAGGAGAAACTCTGCCAGGAAAGAAAACATCCAAAATCTTGTTCTAAAGCTTGCACGGGGGTCTGCAAAGAGTTTGGCAAGAATGAAAGGTAGTTGTCCAAAACTCGTTCTTTTCCAATAGAATAACCATGGAAAAGGCAGGAGAGTGGTAAAGTACTGTTTTCTCTAAGTCTGAAGGCTGCCCACACTGTGCCTGTGTGCTGCAGCTTGCATCTTCGCCTTTGGGAAGCTGCCGCTCGCCGATTCTCCCGCAGGCGAAGAAGCGGCTTCTTCGCACACAGAGCATTGTGGCGAGCGCAGGGAGCTCCTGAGAGCGGTTTGTGCCGAAAGAAGCCCGGGACCGGCACTTAGCTTCGGAGAGCTGCGTATCTGCGTCTTCTGCGTGTCTTGCCGCTCTACACTCAGCAAAAAGCTTTTCCACCATATCTTGCAAGGAGAAACTCTGCCAGGAAAGAAAACATCCAAAATCTTGTTCTAAAGCTTGCACGGGGGTCTGCAAAGAGTTTGGCAAGAATGAAAGGTAGTTGTCCAAAACTCGTTCTTTTCCAATAGAATAACCATGGAAAAGGCAGGAGAGTGGTAAAGTACTGTTTTCTCTAAGTCTGAAGGCTGCCCACACTGTGCCTGTGTGCTGCAGCTTGCATCTTCGCCTTTGGGAAGCTGCCGCTCGCCGATTCTCCCGCAGGCGAAGAAGCGGCTTCTTCGCACACAGAGCATTGTGGCGAGCGCAGGGAGCTCCTGAGAGCGGTTTGTGCCGAAAGAAGCCCGGGACCGGCACTTAGCTTCGGAGAGCTGCGTATCTGCGTCTTCTGCGTGTCTTGCCGCTCTACACTCAGCAAAAAGCTTTTCCACCATATCTTGCAAGGAGAAACTCTGCCAGGAAAGAAAACATCCAAAATCTTGTTCTAAAGCTTGCACGGGGGTCTGCAAAGAGTTTGGCAAGAATGAAAGGTAGTTGTCCAAAACTCGTTCTTTTCCAATAGAATAACCATGGAAAAGGCAGGAGAGTGGTAAAGTACTGTTTTCTCTAAGTCTGAAGGCTGCCCACACTGTGCCTGTGTGCTGCAGCTTGCATCTTCGCCTTTGGGAAGCTGCCGCTCGCCGATTCTCCCGCAGGCGAAGAAGCGGCTTCTTCGCACACAGAGCATTGTGGCGAGCGCAGGGAGCTCCTGAGAGCGGTTTGTGCCGAAAGAAGCCCGGGACCGGCACTTAGCTTCGGAGAGCTGCGTATCTGCGTCTTCTGCGTGTCTTGCCGCTCTACACTCAGCAAAAAGCTTTTCCACCATATCTTGCAAGGAGAAACTCTGCCAGGAAAGAAAACATCCAAAATCTTGTTCTAAAGCTTGCACGGGGGTCTGCAAAGAGTTGGGCAAGAATGAAAGGTAGTTGTCCAAAACTCGTTCTTTTCCAATAGAATAACCATGGAAAAGGCAGGAGAGTGGTAAAGTACTGTTTTCTCTAAGTCTGAAGGCTGCCCACACTGTGCCTGTGTGCTGCAGCTTGCATCTTCGCCTTTGGGAAGCTGCCGCTCGCCGATTCTCCCGCAGGCGAAGAAGCGGCTTCTTCGCACACAGAGCATTGTGGCGAGCGCAGGGAGCTCCTGAGAGCGGTTTGTGCCGAAAGAAGCCCGGGACCGGCACTTAGCTTCGGAGAGCTGCGTATCTGCGTCTTCTGCGTGTCTTGCCGCTCTACACTCAGCAAAAAGCTTTTCCACCATATCTTGCAAGGAGAAACTCTGCCAGGAAAGAAAACATCCAAAATCTTGTTCTAAAGCTTGCACGGGGGTCTGCAAAGAGTTTGGCAAGAATGAAAGGTAGTTGTCC